>NC_046159.1:613637-803637 GCF_011064425.1 Rattus rattus
ATTGTTTAATGGTAAAAGATTAGGCAATAAAACTAAGTACAAAGCAGTATACTCGACATATATTAAATGTATATTAATACACGCCGAAGGGTGGCGGAGACATAGATCGGGGTGGATATAGATGACGTAAATGTAAAAACGGAGGAAGAATCATAACCTCCAAACGGATCTGCCACCCAGAGTCAGCCTCCATTAACACGCTGGTTTCTATCCTGTGTACACACTAGAAACAAGAATAAAAGTGTACACGCAGGTACATGTGAAGAAGCCACACACACACATATACACACATGGGGGTGGGGGGAGGAAGGGAGGGAGGGGGGCAGAGAGACAGAGAGACTGAGAGAATCACCTTCAACAATGTTTCCATTTTCATGGCTAGCAAAAGAGAAGAAAAGGAACACACACACCCAATATTTGCTACTTCAACATATTTTAGTGTCTCTAAAGAAACACAGAACTCCTCCAGAGCCTCTCAGGAGGTCCCTTCTCCTGTCTCCATGGACCTTATTAGCTCCCTCCACTGTCCCTCAGTTAGAGTGCCTACTGCAATGAGTCTGATCTCAGACCCAGAGCTCCTGTCTGCAGAGGAGGGGCTGACGTCTCTGCTCTGCAATGAGGCTGCCGGCCACTCTCACACCTGGGATCTGTCTGCTCTGCAATGAGGCTGCTGGCCACTCTCACACCTGGGATCTGTCTGCTCTGCAGTGAGGCTGCTGGCCACTCTCACACCTGGGATCTGTCTGCTCTGCAATGAGGCTGCTGGCCACTCTCACACCTGGGATCTGTCTGCTCTGCAATGAGGCTGCTGGCCACTCTCACACCTGGGATCTGTCTGCTCTGCAGTGAGGCTGCTGGCCACTCTCATACCTGGGATCTGTCTGCTGTCCCTGAGAACCACAGCTGCTCTGGCTCAGCCCTGGCCGTCTCCTGTTCCATCTGTCCTCTAGACGATTTCTGTGTTTCCTAATGGAACCGTGGCAATACCATGACTCTCAAAACGGCTCACTAGGGTGCAGAGAGTGAATGTGCACCCTGAGGTTTGTTCCTGGATACCCCCTGCAGCTTTTATGACTACTGCTGCTTTTATTTGTGGCTAATGTTTTGGTTTTGGAGGGTGAGAAGATATATCTTTAAACAGCTTGTTACTGACACACACACACACACACACATACACACATACACCCACACACACTCACATACACATTCACATACATACACACACACTCTCACGCACTCATACACTCACACACACTCACATACACACACATACTCATATACACATACATACCCAAACACACCCACACACACTCACATACACACTCACACTCACTCACACATAAACAAACATATACACACTCACACATACCCTCACACACTCACACATTCACACATACTTTTACACACTCACACATACACCCTACACCCACATGCATTCACACACACTCACATACACACTCACACTCACTCACACATACACACATACACACACTCACACATACTCTCACACACACTCTCACACACTCACACATTCGCACATACTTTCACACACTCACATACACACTCACACATACTCTCACACACACACACTCTCATACACATTCACACATACACACACACTTGGTTTTTCCATGGCAGACATGAGTTGTGGTAACGACAGCATAGGAACAGGGAGCTTGAATTCAGAGCATGCGTTTGTCTTGGGTAAACACACGTACAGGTATGTGTATGTTTATGCTGAAGTACATAATTCTATGGAATCTTATTTATGGTCACTAGGAAAATAAGCTAATCCATTTGTTCTAATAGTTTCTTTTCTCCTTACTGTGGTCAAACACCTCAAAGAAGCAACTTCCTGGAAGAAAGGCCATGTTTTCTCGTGATTTGAGGATACGTCCATCAAGACAGCCTGTCTCCAGGCTGCTCTTTCTGATCAACATCATCGCCACACTAATTTTCCAAATCAGCCCTCGCCTGAAACAAGGAAAGACAGAATGAAAACAGGGAGAATAAAGAGAAAGACCACCAGGGTGGAATAGAAAATGGTGGAGCAGACAAACAGCAGGATGAAATCGGGCGACCCAAGACCTCCATCTTGTAGAGTTCCTGAGGTAACAAAGGAAAGGGGAACAAAAGTCAGGCCCTTCCTCTCGCCGGTCTATTCTGTACCTGCCACGATGAATGTGCATTGAGCAGAGAAAACAGCTAAGAGTCAGCGGCAAGAAGGTCTCACTGGCTACATTGAGCACCAAGGACTAATTATACACCCGTGTATCTCACCTCCAATTATTTCAAATAGTAGACTGCCAACAACAGCCCCAAGCCAGCAGGCTGGGATCCTGTCGATTCCGTTGCCGGGCTAAATCAGAGTCTCGGAGTTAATTCTATTACCGTTGTCGAAAACAGAACTTCTATTTTCATTGCATGTGGTGATGATCCAAGTGTGAGCAGATTACGTCAGTGTTTAGAGGGAACTCTTTTCCCTGCCCACACCTATTTTGGATACAGGGCAAACAGCGGTTTCTCCCAATCTGTCCTGAGATACTGTCTGCTTAGGCAAAAAAGTATATATGTATGCATTTGTGTATGTGTGAAATATATATATATATATATCAAATACATTTTTATATCCAAACACATACACACACATATATCAGCTACTCTATTACTTCTCCAAAATATACGTATACTACTGTCCTTTATTCACTTGTATATATATATATATATATATATATATATGTATATATATCAAATACATTTTTATATCCAAACACACACACACATATATCAGCTACTCTATTACTTCTCCAAAATATACATATACTACTGTCCTTTATTCACTTTTCAAATATAGGAAAGAAAGTCCAATTAAAAAAAATAGTATGGGGCCATACGATAGCATGTCCCAAACTCTCGACTGCCGTGTGTTAGGGTAAGAGACCAAATAAATGTATATAAACGGTAAGTGAAAAAAAAATTGTCATTTTAGTTACATTTATCACTGCTGGACAGAATACTTGACAAGAAGAACTTAAGGAGGGATGGGATTATTTCGGTTCATGGTTAAGGTGCCATCCATCTTGGTGGCAGGGGCTTGAGACAGCTGGACGATACCCAATCCCACCTGCAGCCCGGGAGCCTGGAAGCAGAGAGAGATGAATGGTCCTGCTCAGTGGTCTCTCTCTTTTCTGTGCAGCCTGAGGCCCTGGCCCATGCGAGGTACCGGCCTCCCCACCTCACCTTCGAGGTGTGACCAGGTGCTTGTCTCTGGGTGACTTTGGACACTGTCAAGTTGGCAGTGTTAGCCACCACCGTTGGTGACTTGCATTTATTGTTATATGTTAAACATATCCTGTCTGTGGTTTTCAACAGGCTGGGGCAGACGAACTGTCAGTCAGACTCTTGAGAGGCTGAGGCAGAGACAGCCTCACACACGAGAGACCGCAGGTTCCTCTCTGCTCAACTCCAACATCGTTCTTTGGGGAATTGATTTGCATTAGAAAAATGTCTAATTTGGCATAAGAGAAAATCTCTGACATTTAGGAAGAAATGAGGGGGGGAGAGGGGGAGCCACTGTGGAGCTTAGAATGAATTCTTGTCACAGTTGACAGGAAAAGTTATCCACTTAAGATGCTAATGGCGTTTTAACTTAAAGTAGCAGGTGACCTGATGACTGGTCAGTCAGGGAGAGGGCAGACGCACACTGTCTGCGGACCTGTATTTTTCTTTGTATGTAATGGCTATGCCCAATGTGCTTTTCTTCCTCCGTGCTCCATGTGGTTTGAACATGACATGGCCCCCTCTGTGTTTGGTTCTGTGGCACTATTTGGGGGACACTTGGGAACCCTTTAGGAAGTCGAGTCTCGCTGGGTAAATAGGTCACAGGGGACAGCTCTTGGCTTATCACCGGTCCCCGCTGCCTGTCTGCATTGATTTTGAGTTGCTCGAATGTGAGTAAGCTGCCTCACGTGGCTGTGGCTGAGATCAATTCCTGCCACCACGTCTGGCCACGATGGATGAGGTATCCTCAGACCACAAGCAAACACGGCCTCTCTCCGGGAGGGTGCTTCATATGGGGTGTTTAACCACGGCAACGAGAAGACTAACTAATGGAATATAAACGAATTAATTTGCCTACTAGCCTTAAGTAAGATTCTATGTAATCATGTACTTTAACACACACACACACACACACACACACACACACACACACACACACACACTCCTTTATGTATTACCTAGGACAGATACAAGCTCTGGATTCAAACTAAAATAGCTCCTTATGAGCTGAAGGGGTTTGCAACCCCATAGGTAGAATGACAATATTAACCAACCAGACACCCTACAGCTCCCAGGGACTAAATCACCACTAATCAATGAGTACACATGGAGCAACGACCCATGGCTCCAGCTACATATATAGCAGAGGATGGCCTTGCTTGGCATCAGTGGGCGGAGAGGCCCTTGCTCTTGTAAAGGCTCGTTTCCCCAGTGTAGGGGAATGTCAGGGTGGTGAGGTGGGAGTGGGTGGGAGGGAGTAAGAGCATCCCTTACCCCTGGTAGCAGGGGAGGGGGGATGGGCTGGGGTAACCAGAAAAGGGGATAACATTTGAAATGTAAATACATAAAATATTCAATGAAAAGTAGTTCCTTATGCCCCCTGTGCCCACGCAGTCACTGGCCGCAAGTTACACCTGCAACGGAAAAGCCAGATGTGGCAGTGGGAGTTAAGTCTTTTAAAACTATCTCTAAACAGCAAAGGCGAAGCTACACGGATATCCGTTCTCTTCCCCCCTGCTTACCTTCATTAATTCCTGTTTTTGTTGAACTAACATTGTTTGCCGGTTCTGATGAAAAATGGTGATCATAAAATTAATTCACGATCTTTTTAGAAAAGATTAAAAATATAACTCAGAAAAGGGAAGAGGGAGAAGCCACAGTGTTTGGAAAACAGCAGCTGCCTTAGCTCTAACAGGAGAAGTGCAATAAGCATGTTTTTAAATCACTGGGACAGTTCTCAAGAGCACTTGCTGTCTGTATCTGTATTCTTTAAATGAAATCATATACGAATATATTTTTATTTTGATAAGGTCTTACTATGTAGCTCTGGCCAGAAAAACAAAACAAAACAAAACAACAAAAAAACAAAAACAAAAACCTTTAAGTCAAAAGTACTTCCGAGTCATTTGAAGATGAAATTTAAAAAAAAAAGATTTGGAGTGTTAAGGATCTAGTACATATGTGGACTGGGTTCCCAGTATTCGCGGTTTCAGTAAATATATAGACTGGATTTCCAATATCCATAGCAGAACTCCCACTTTACTGCATGGTCAACCAATGTGGTGTTGGCTTAGCCAATGGGCAACAGGCCCAGCCAATGTGATGAGGGGGCACCCAGACTCTGTCAATGAGACATGGGCTCAGTCAGTCGGAAGAGGGTCCAGTGTATAGGATGCAGGGTCAGCCAATGGAATCTAGGTTCAGTCAATAGCATATGGGTTTATTAAGTGAGATATGGGCTCAGTCAATGAGACCTGGATTTCTGAGTGCCTTTAGTACTGAACTGAGGTAAATGAGGAGAAAGATAAGGAGTTGGGGACCCTGGATATGGAAGGTATTTTCCTCACTCTAGTGACCTGTGACTGTAGTATGGCTTTCAGAGTTCTCTCCTTTTCCCTTCATCAGACCCTGCCCGTGGCCCCCAGGGTCTTAAACAGAGCCTTTACCCATAGACTAACTTCACTGGGTTACTCTGCAACCTCTGAAGCCAGAGCGTTTCTAACATCACTGAAGGAAGCTCACAATTCCGGGGTCCCTCTTGCCATCTGATCTTTTAAGTGTTATGCATTTCCAGATTGTTCTTTTATGGCTGAATTTGTTAGAGGCATTTTTACTCAAAGGGCGGGAACGCTTTAGAAGTTCTCGACACGCGTTCATTCTTTTCTTTTCCTCCACGTGATGCACACTGATTCATATTCCCATGGGCAGGTAGCACAGGCGACTGGGAACATCCACAAATTTCCTCTTTATTTCCCCACTCTGGTGGTTAGAAATAGAGAGTGTGCCGTTTAGATGCAAAAGTATTTTATTATTTACGAAGCTGAATACGTACTACCCTTAGGGACCGCCTGTAGTTATCTCTTCTAGCCCTTCCCATCTCCACATCCAATCACGTCCCACGGCTTCCTCACTTGCCGTGAGCGTCTACCTACTGTGTGTACACAGTATGACATCCACCCTTTCTCCCGTTAGAGCTAAGGCAACTACTGTTTTCTAAACCGTGTGGCTTTCCCTTCCTGTCATTTTCTGATGAGAACGCATTTTAAAATTCAGGAGTCAAATACACATCATTTTGTCTGCCATTTCTACAAACAAAGAGTACTACTCTCAGGAAGGGAAACGCACACACGTGAATATTTTTCATTTTTGTAGCTTGCTCTTTATTTCTGGTGGATTCATCTTGGACCTGGATTGAATACCTGTACCCATTCCTCCCAAAGTTAACATAAATTCTGGACCTCAGGATGTGAGCGTGCAAATGGGCTCATTATAGACGGCCACAATCAAGTCGACGTGAGGCAATGGTTAGAGTGGCCCCAGCCCATTGCCCTTATAAGCGAAGAATCAGGAAGGAGGCGAGGAACCACAGAGGCAGAGACTGGAGGGTTGAGGGTTCTGCTGGCCAACAACAGAAGCTGCCTGAGGTGGGGAAGGCTCCTTCCTAGAGCTCCAAATGGCACACAACACTGCTGCAGCTTGTCCCCAAGACCGCGGAGGCATGCGTTTCTGTCGTTATAGTCTCTTAGTTTTTCGTAATTTGTTCCAGCAACTGTGATGATTCATCTTTGAAAACTAATTACACACATCATTTATTTGTGTGTGTGTGTGTGTTTACACTCACGTGCACATACACATGTATGTATGCACATGTACCACAACACGCTTGTGGAGGTCAGAGGACAACTTTCAAGTCAGAGTAACAACCACAGTAAAGAAGAGGATGTTACATGCAAATCCCAGGAGATTCTCCTTCCACTGTGCGATTTCTTAGTTAGAGGAGAGGCCAGAAACAACAGCTTATATTCCATCCAGAAGAGGATGCTTCGAAATGCCCTCCACCATCGATCTCTTACAAATTACTCATAGAGAAAAGGTCCCTGAGTTTGTCTGTCTGTCTGCCCTTCCTTTCCTTCTTCCTTCCATTTATTTGGTCTTTCTCTTGATTTCTTTGTAGGTATACATTTGTGTAACCATTGCTTATAAATCTCCATACTCAAGAAAATGGAACAAGGTCACCACCCACTCCATACCCCCGCCCCCATTGGAATCCACCACCTAACCAGGTTATAGATATCTAGCCAGGGACTTTGAATTCTCCATGCAGTAACCAAAAAGTGCCCGTCCACCTCCTCAGTTCCAAGGGTGCTTGTTGTCCCCTTCTCCCCCACCTCAGACTACCTGGAGATTTCTTTCCTCTTGGCCTTCAAGGCTCTGCGGTCTCTGCTCTCGTGCACTGTGGTCTGAGCATCGCGAGGCGAGGTTGGGAAGTGGGCAGAGAAAGAAAAGATGACGGGCCAGCTAGGAGAGCAAGGCGCTTGGCTTTCTGTGTTTCTCTCTGAGTCACCGCTGCTTTCCACCTTCCTGGAGACTTTTGTGCCATTCAAATTACACTGGCTTGGTTTTGGGATTGTGACTCCCAATCCAGCCCAACCCCCACCCTCACGCCCTGCAGCTGGTGGGAATCTGGAATGGGGCGTGGCGATGCTAAGGCTTTTAATTTGTTTGTTTATGGGATTTGGTTAAAACACTGGAATATCCTATCTCCCCAGAACTGCACATAAATAGCACCCTGGTGCTTGATGGAGTCTCACTCTGGGTCAAACATGCAGTTGAGCACGGAGACTAAAAGGATGGGGGGAGGGGCTGACCTTCAGAAAGCTAAAGTTTGTGGGTGTGTGCACGCTCAGAGGTTTCAGTGAACAGGTCTGTCAGATAGATGAGCCGTACTGGCATTTGAGACAGGCAGGAGAAAATGAAATGAAGGGTGAGGTCACCCATAGGACTCATGGGACACTGAGGAAGAATGGGCAGACCGGGGTTAAGGGCTGGAGGGGGGGGGGAAGAGGAGGAGGAGGAGGGTTGCATGACCAGGCTGTTGCACACAAGAACTCACACAAGCTGTGGTCATCTGCACAAGAGCTGCAGGAGGTCAGTCAGAATTCCAGCATAAAGCGGGAGAGGCTCATGGGGCCCCACCCCTAGCTGAGCAGTTATTGGCTGTTGCTGGCCACAAGGGGAGGGAGCGTAAGCTCTCTTTGGAGGCGTAGCCCACGCCCCAGTGGCTCGGCCTGTACTGTGTGCGCATGAGTAGCACCCATGTGGAATGGGTCTGGGAGGAGGTTGAGGGAGTGTGGGGGTAGATGCATTGCATACACGCATGAAATTCTCCGGGAATAAATTTTAATTAATTTTTTTTTAAAGAATGGCTAAAGACCTCATGGATCAGGGGAGGGCTGATGGGAATGACGACTGGTGTATTGTGGGACACTGAATGTGGCTCGTCTGTAGGACTTCTCGAGGCATCTAAACATGCAGCCATCTGACGTACTGAAGACACTGGGTGTCTACGATAGAGCTGTATCCGTGTGGTTCCGGCCCAAGCTGAAGGCCCAGGGTGAATTCTCCAAGGAGAGGTGGACCCTCTATCATCAAATCCTCGACAGAATGAAAGTTAGGGAAGGGAGGATTTATTTTATCTTGGGATTTGAAGGCATACAGTTTATCATGTTAAGGAAGAAAGAGCAACAGGCATTGTCCCCCTCAGTGGCCGCAGGGCGCTGCTTGCTAACATCTGGGAAGACCCGCAGCTGGCTTTCTCTGGCTTCCCTTTTTATTCAGTCTGGGACTCCAGCCCATGAGACAGTATGATCCACAGACAGAGCCGATCTCCTCTCTCTGATGTAAAAAACCCAGACCCTCACAGACACACTCAAACCTATGCCTTACCTGTGCCAAGTATAGCTTGGTCCAGCGAAGTTGATATTCAAAACTAACCCTGACAGAAAGTAAGTAGAGCCATAGGGAGGAAGGGAGAAAGAAAGAGAGCCCCAAAAGCAACACTGGAGAACACCACCGTGAAGGTAACAGGTAGAGGAAGAAATCCACTACGGAGGCCAAGCAGACAGATAAGTATGGCGGTCCTCTGGGGAAAACCAATTTCAAGAACACAATTCTAAGAACTTGAATCATAAACATGGACAACTGCTGGTCCTTCCGAATCATGGAGCCTCTACCACCAAATATTTATTTAATAATAACCAGAAAGTCTTACCCAGGACACACATGCTCTCCTCAGAAAACATTGCCATCTAATGACTGTGCTATGAAGCCGGTGCTCCAGGGGAGTTCTACAATACCAGGCACAAGTTGTTATCCGAAGCGTATTTGAGACACAAGCCTCCTTGTTTCACAGAATTTATGGCATGAGGTATAACTGACCCAAGGGAGAAAGAGAAGTAGCGTGGAGAAAAGGTCTGTAAGAGCCTCTGGTCTGCGGGCAGCAGCAGATGCAATGGCCTCTGCCCTCTGTAGCACTTCCAAGCACAGAAGAGTCTGGTCTGTTTCCCATTAGTTCCCAAATGCCATTGTTAATCTTAGCAGCTTCAGGGAAGGGCGAGCTGTCAAAGTGCTGTGAGGCAAAGACCACTAAAGATTCCTTTCCAATCTTCTGCCTAAAATACCTTCCTAGTCCTCAGACCCCTGCTCCCACCCGGGAGAGAGTCAAGGTGTTTGTATTTCCTCTGCAGAAAGAATCACTTTGTTTTGTGAAATGCTAAGTAGCTCTGGTTAAAATACAAAAACAGAGTGTTTAATAAAACAGGAACCCTCATTAACCACGCAATGTGTCCATAAACACTAGCTTATCTGAGGACCCTTGTTATCACCTTGAGGAGAGGGACATCCAAAACAGGGGCATTACCAGGGGAGGGCTCCTGTAGCCAAGAGGTACACTGGAAACAGCAGGATAACTATCGTGGTGGGGGTGGGGCTTGTGTAAAGCAACCTTACTGTACAGTATTCTGGCTTTTCTTCTCTTTGCAACAACAATCTGTTTTGTTTAGGGGTTTTTTGTTTATTCGTTTATTTATTATTTATTTGTTGTTGTTTATTTGTTTGTTTTTGGAGGGCAAGGAGGTGTCAGGAGGTGGACAGAGTTTCACTATGTAGCCCAGAGTAATATCAAACTTATGATATTAAAAAAATAACCCAGTGTCACGGAATTACAGGAGTTCAGAGTTATGGCTGTGCGGCACCATAACCAACTAAATTTACAAACATGTCTTCAGCAAACATTAAGACGACTTGGGCCACTGAATGGTCAAGGACAGGCTACTTCTTCTTAGTGCTAACGTGCAGGGTCTGATGTTTAGACTGCGCTGCTGTGGACTTTAAAAGGCCAAATTACTACAAAAGATGGAGACTGCCCAAAAGAAGGACATGGACTCGAAGATTGGAAAGGCCCACTGGGTGCCACACAATGGGCGAAGTCACAAATGACAACGATCGTGAAATTTCGACACCGGAGAAGAGCGGCTGGGTGGATGGCCCACACTTTGTAATCCCGCCACCCAGAAGCTGAGCCAGGAGACTTGCCACAAGTTTGAGGCCAAGTTTGAGCAAGAGTGAGACTATCTTAAAATCCAACACCAAAAGCACAGAGCAGAAGGGAACCAAATTGGAATGCAGGGTGCAGTAAAAATTTGGGTCACATATAATAAGGTCAGGACTCAGAATGACATTGGTTTCCCCTGAAGACTGACCCTAGAAAATGCTGGATGAATTTCTTCAACAGGCTGAAAGGATTTCCAAATTAGGATGAAATTCTGGGGCTAAAAGACACTATGGAGGCTAAGGACACTTGTGGAACTTGCAGAAGGACAGAGTTCAGTTACCAGCACCCATGGTGGGTGGAACAAATTTCAGTTCCAGGGGATGATATGTCCTCTTCTGGCCTTCACAGGCATTGCACTTAGGTGCACACACACACACACACACACACACACACACACACACACACACACACACACAGACAGGTGGGGGAGGTACATAATTAAAAGCAAAATATTCTAAACAGCATGCTTAGGAGTGAAATCCTAACAAGAAGATCCATAGAGTATAAAATATTCTGTTGACAATGTCAGACACACAGGGCCTCAAAACCTTTGCCTTTTTGATTTTTCCTGAAGAAATGCTTGGTGAATACATGCTCAAAAAACACAACGCAAAACAAAATAATAAAATAATAATAATAATAATAATAATAATAATAATAAATATTGGATATTTTAAATTTACATTTCAAAGGTTACTCCCTTTCCCGGTTTCTCATCCCTCTCCCCTTATTCTATAAGGGTGTTCCTCTAACAAACCACCCCCCTTCCTGCCCCCCTGACATTCCCCTGCACTGAGGGGCTCCAGCCTTGGAAGGACCAAGGGCTTCTCCTCCCATTGGTGCCCAACAAGGCCATCCTCTGCTACATATGCAGCTGGAGCCATGGGTCTGTCCATGTGTAGACTTTGGGTAGTGGTTTAGTCCCTGGGAGCTCTGGTTGGTTGGTATTGCTGTACTTATGGGGTTGCAAGCCCCTTCATCTCCTTCAATCCTTTCTCTAACTCCTCCATGGGGGACCCCGTTCTCATTTCAATGGTTTGCTGCTAGCATACACCGCTGTATTTGACATGCTCTAGGTGTGTCTCTCAGGAGACAGCTATATCAGGCTCCTGTCAGCATGCACTTCTTGGCTTCATCAATATTATCTAGTTTTGGTGGCTGTACATAATGCCCTGGTGCGGGGCAGGCACTGAATGGCCATTTCTTCAGTCTCCACTCCAAACTTTGTCTCCATATCTCCTCCTCTGAATATTTTTGTTCCCCCTTTTAAGAAGGACTGCAGCATCCGGACTTCGGTCGTTCTTCTTCTTGAGCTTCATATCCACTTGTCAGTAAATGCGAACCATGTGTGTTTTTTTGTGATTGGGATGATATTTTCTAGTTCCATTCATTTTCGAGGTCTATTCATTTGCCTATGAATTTCATGAAGTCATTGTTTTTAATAGCTGAGTACTCCATTGTGAGGATGTACCACATTTTCTGTATCCATTCCTCTGTTGAAGGGCATCTGGGTTCTTTCCAGCTTCTGGCTATTATAAATAAGGCTGCTATGAACATAGTGGAGCACGTGTCTTTGCTATATGTTGGAGCATCTTTTGGGTATATGCCTAGGAGAGGTATAACTGGGTCCTCAGGTAGTTCAATGTCCAAATTTCTGAGGAACCTCCAGACTGATTTCCAGAGTAGTTGTACCAGTTTGCAATCCTACCAACAATGGAGGAGTGTTCCTCTTTCTCCACATCCTCGCCAATATCTGCTGTCGCCGGGGTTTTTGATTTTAGCCATTCTCACTGGTGTGAGGTGAAATCTCAGGGTTGTTTTGATTTGCATTTCCCTGATCACTAAGGATGTTGAACATTTCTTTAGGTGCTTCTCAGCCATTCGATATTCCTCAGCTGACAATTCTTTGTTTAGCTCTGCACCCCATTTTTAATAGGGTTATTTGACTCTCTGGAGTCTAACTTCTTGAGTTCTTTGTATATTTTGGATAAAAGCCCTCTATCAGTTGTAGGATTGGTAAAGATCTTTTCCCAATCTGTTGGTTGCCATTTTGGCCTAATGACAGTGTCCTTTGCCTTACAGAAGCTTTGCAGTTTTATGAGGTCCCATTTGTCGATTCTTGATCTTAGAGCATAAGCCATTGGTGTTTTGTTCAGGAAAATTTCCCCAGTGCCCACCTGTTTGAGACTCTTCCCCACTTTTTCTTCTATTAGCTTGAGTGTATCTGGTTTGATGTGGAGGTCCTTGATCCACTTGGACTTAAGTTTTGTACAGGGTGATAAGCATGGATCGATCTGCATTCTTCTACATGCTGACCTCCAGTTGGACCAGTACCATTTGTTGAAAATGTTATCTTTTTTCCACTGGATGGTTTTAGCTCCTTTGTCAAAGATCAAGTGACCATAGGTGTGTGGGTTCATTTCTGGGTCTTCAATTCTATTCCATTGATCTACCTGCCTGTCTCTGTACCAATACCATACAATTTTTTATCACTATTGCTCTGTAATACAGCTTGAGGTCAGGAATGGTGATTTCCCTAGAAGATTTTTTATTGCTGAGGATAGTTTTCCCTATCCTCGGTTTCTTGTTATTCCAAATGAATTTGCAAATTGTTCTTTGAAGAATTGAGTTGGAATTTTTGATGGGGATTGCATTGAATCTGTAGATCGCTTTTGGTAAAATGGCCATTTTCCCTATATTAATCCTGTCAATCTATGAGCATGGGAGATCTTTCCACCTTCGGAGATCTTCTTCAATGTCTTTCTTCAGAGACTTAAGTTCTTGTCATACAGATCTTTTACTTGCTTGGTTAAAGTCACACCGAGGTATTTTGTTATTTGTGACTATTGTGAAGGGTGTCATTTTCCTAATTTCTTTCTCAGCCTATTTGTCCTTTGAGTAGAGGAAGGCTACTGATTAGTTTGAGTTAATTTTATCAGGTTTAGTAGTTCTCTGGTGGAACTTTTGGGGCCATTTAAGTATATCATCTGCAAATAGTGATTTTTTTTACTTCTTCCTTTTCAATTTGTATTCCTTAGACCTCCTTTCCTTATCTGATTGTTCTGGCTAGGACTTCGAGTACTATATAGAATAAGTAGGGAGAGAGTGGGCAGCCTTGTCTAGTCCCTCATTTTAGTGGGATTGTTTCAAGTTTCTCTCCATTTAGTTTCAAATTGGATATTGGTTTGCTGTATATGGCTTTTACTATGTTTAGGTATGGGCCTTGAATTCTTGACCTTTCCAAGACTTTTATCATAAATGGGTGTTGATTTTTGTCAAACGCTTTCTCAGCATCTAATGAGATGATCATGTGGTTTTTTCATTGAGTTTGTTTACATAGTGGATTACGTTGATGGATTTACGTATATTGCACCATCCCTGCATCCCTGGGATGAAGCCTACTTGATCATGATGGATGATCATTTTGATGTGTTCTTTGATTTGGTTTGCAAGAATTTTATTGAGTATTTTTGCATTGATATTCATAAGGGAAATTGGTATGAAGTTCTCTTTTTTGGGTCTTTGTGTGGTTTAGGTATAAGCATAATTGTGGCTTCATAGAAGGAATTGGGTAGTGCTCCTTCTGTTTCTATTTTTTGGAATAGTTTGGACAGTATTGGTATGAGGTCTTCTATAAAGGTCTGATAGAATTCTGCACTAAACCCATCTGGTCCTGGGCTCCTTTTGGTTGGGAGACTTTTAATAACTGCTTCTATTTCTTTAGGAGTTATGGGATTGTTTAGATGGTTTATCTGATCCTGATTTACCTTTGGTACCTTGTATCTGTCTAAAAAATTGACCATTTCCTCCAAATTTTCCAGTTTTGTTGAATATAGGCTTTTGTAGTAGGATCTGATGATTTTTTTTAATTTCCTCAGATTCTGTTGTTATGTCTCCCTTTTCATTTCTGATTTTGTTAATTTGCGTACTGTCTCTGTACCCTCTGGTTAGTCTAAGAGTTTATCTATCTTGTTGATTTTCTCAAAGAACCAGCTTCTGGTTTTGTTGATTCTTTGTATAGTCCTTTTTGTTTCTACTTGGTTGATTTCAGCCCTGAGTTTGATTATTTCCTGCCTTCTACTCCTCTTGGGTGTATTTGCTTCTTTCTGTTCTAGAACTTTTAGGTGTGCTGTCAAGCTGCTGATGTATGCTCTCTCCTGGTTCTTTCTGTAGGCACTCAGAGCTATGAATTTTCCTCTTAACACTGCTTTCATTGTGTCCCATAACTTTGAGTATGTTGTGTCTTCATTTTCATTAAATTCTAAGAAGTCTTTAATTTCTTTCTTTATTTCTTACCTGGCCAAGTTATCATTGAGTAGAGTTTGTTCAACTTCCATGTATATGTGGGCTTTCTGTCCTTATTGTATTTATTGAAGACCAGCTTTAGCCCGTGGTGATCTGATAGGATGCATGGGATTATTTCAATCTTATTGTATTTGTTGAGGCCAATATATGAACAGTTTTGGAGAATGTACTATGAGGTGCACAGAAGAATGTATATTCTTTTGCTTTAGGATGAAATGTTCTATAAATATCTGTTAAGTCCATTTGGTTCATAACTTCTGTTAATCTGTCTATGTCTCTGTTTAATTTCTGTTTCCATGATCTGTCCATTGATGAGAGTGGGGTGTTGAAATCTACTACTATTATTGTGTGAGGTGCAATGTGTGATTTGAGCTTTAGTAAGGTTTCTTTTATGTATGTAGGTGCCCTTGTATTTGAAGCATATTTAGGATTGAGAGTTCATCTTGATTGAGAGATCCTTTGAGTGTCCTTCTTAATCTTTGATAACTTTTGGTTGAAAGTCGATTTCGTTTGGTAATAGAATGTTTACTCCAGCTTGTTTCTTCAGACCATTTGCTTGGAAAGTTGTTTTCCAGTCTTTTACTCTGAGGTAGTGTCTGTCTTTGTTTCTGAGGTGTGTTTCCTGTATGCAGCCAAATACTGGGTGCTCTTTACATATCCAGTCTGTTAGTCTATCTCTTTTTATTGGGGAATTGAGTCCATTGATGTTGAGAGATATTAGAGACCAATGATCGTTTCCTATTATTTTTGTTGTTAGTAGTGGAATTATGTTTGTATATCTCTCTTCTTTTGGTTTTGTTGCAAGGAGACTACTCTCTTGCTTTTTCTAGTAGTTTGCCTCCTTGTGTTGCAGTTTTCCATCTATTATCCTTTGTATGGAGGGCTGAATTTGTAGAAAGATATTATGTAAATTTGGTTTTGTCATGGAATATCTTGGTTTCTCCATCTATGTTAATTGAGAGTTTTGCTGGATATAGTAGCCTGGACAGGCATTTGTGTTCTCTTAGTGTCTGTATGACATCTGCCCAGGATCTTCTGGCTTTCATAGTCTCTGTTGAGAAGTGTGGTGTAATTCTGATAGATCTGCCTTTATATGTTACTTGACTTTTTCCCCTTTCTGCTTTTAATATTCTTTCTTTGTTTTGTGGCTTTGGTTTTAACTACTATGTGACAGCAGAAATTTCTTTTCTGGTCCAATCTATTTGGAGTTTTATAGGCTTCTTGTATGTTTATGTTAATGATAATGATAATAATAATAATTTTATATTAAAAATAAACTTTTTCAAGAAAAAGATCATTTAGGCTCCAGGAATCAGAGGCCTCATTCAGATAAAGAGCTCTATGTATTTGTAGGATGCCATTGAAGGAAGGTTCTGGAATGATAGTCTTACACTAGAGAATAAAATGGGTGTTTCAAGGAGTGGACCCATTCCTTGAAAGGACCACTTTCTGTTACCACTGAAGTTATCTGAGCACCTGACTAAGATCTGAGAAGTTGTTAGAGACAAGTGCTAGGCATATCTAACGGGAACAGGGAAAGTCATCAAATCACCACAGTTGCTTGACAACGATCCGGCAAGGCTGAGCAAAGCGATGCGATCACTGTCCTGTCATCTTTCACTTTGGGTCTTGATTGCCAGGTATTGCATGCTTGGGGGGCTTTTAATATTTGTACAACTTGGAGATATCAGACTGATGGGGAATTTATTATGAACCACTTATACCTTCTCCCAGGACTACTACTTCTAAGCTTTCCCAGAAGTGTCCTGCGTATATAGATCCCTCCTGCTTTCAGGGAAAGCCTTATCTGGCCATACTTGAAGGGGTCTTCCTAAGGCCTAGAGGTTGTGACTCAATAAAGACACCAGAGATCTTCTTATGAGGCTCTGCCTCCAAGATCCTCTTAGACCATCTGTCCCTGTACTTATAAACTTAGTAACAAGGTAAAGTTAAAAAGGTAAACAAGATCCAGCCAGCTAGAGAAGCTGGCAGCAGATCAAGTTAAGAGCCTCATCGTACTCTACACTCCAGCATTTACCTGGCATATAAGATTGGGGTCCACATATGGTATTCCCCTTGAGGAAAATACACAGCAGCGAAGTGATAATGGCCAGAGTTATCTCTGCCCTACACAGAGTTGTATACTTATAGACAAAGAATGCTGAGGAGAAATGATGAAAGAATTAAGTATTAAGACCTCTCTCCTAAGAAAAGTTAGCTTATGCAGGGCTACTGTGGTGTCCTATGACCAAGGATCTAGGAATACCAAGATTAGACATATCGATAAATTCAACAAAGGTATAAACATTGCAATGTAACATAAATTGAAGGATAATTACAGCAGTTTTGGCCTGAAGATTTTTCTTGGGCCTAATGACAATTGGCACTCTGACCATTAAGAGTTAATACTATACTGCTCAGGACATGACAATCTGCCCACGATGGCTTTGAGATTTTCGTGTCCTTGAAACTGCAAGATTCTTAGAAGTTGGGTTGTGGGGTTGATGAGGAAAATTGATTGTGAAAGATAACTGCTCTGTCATAGTTTATAAAGGATGACTATATTATGATCAAATACAAGTTAAGACATGTGTCTGGGACAAAAATGATATGATCTATGTGTTGGAAAAACATGAATCTATCTCTGTTGG
The DNA here is from genome assembly GCF_011064425.1 of Rattus rattus. Lineage (NCBI taxonomy): Eukaryota > Metazoa > Chordata > Mammalia > Rodentia > Muridae > Rattus > Rattus rattus. The sequence goes on from NC_046159.1 coordinate 631,266, forward strand.
CTGGGTTCTACATAAATAAAGAAGCACTCTGACCACCAGTCAATCAAGATCCAAGCCCCCGACCCCCTGCCTGACTCACTCCTCCCTCACGGACTCCTTATCTCCTCTGTGGGACCTGGGCCCTGGCAGACAAGAACATTCAAAAGGCAGGGGTGGAACCAGTATTCATCCCAGGGGAAGGCGCTAGAACACCAGTCCCTGGTGAGTGGCACAGGTTATGTGTCTGAGGTGAGGCTATGGGTGCGGGTGGCTCCTCCGTGTCCTTCCTATTTTCTCCACAAAACAGAAGCGGATGTTATTAGCCGAGAGGAGAGGAATGAGGAAGAAGTGTTCGAGCAAGAGGTGTGGTACAGTCCTCTAAAGATGGGGTGTGAGCCAACATGAGAAGAGGTCTAAGGCCATTACACAGAGGAGCGTCCAACGACTCTCTCTTTGGGCGTAGCTAGGGAGAGGTGATGGAAGCAGAGAGAGCAGAAATCATTCTAAGAATTTGACTCACGGGCTCCGTGTGGTGCCTCACACGGAGAGCAGAGGCCACCTGCAGTGGCATGGTGGGAAGAAGTGGGAACTGGCTTGGTATGGACTGACCGGCAGTGACTCAGCCTCCCAGGATGAAAAGCTATTCCCAGACTTCAAAGAAAGCTTTGCGGTCGAAGAATCGGAATTTATCGATGTGAAAAGATGAGCAGCGATAAGAGCAGAGATGCCGATAGAGAGTCGTGACAATTTATCTCAGAGAGAAGTGATCAGCTTGGATCAACCAGGCGGGACATGAGAGGTCTAGCTGGAAGCCACCTCCACAAGCAGTTAGCTGGTGGGAGAGTGCTTCTGCCTTAACAGCTCCAAACCGGTTGCAAACAGGAGGTCTTGTCAATTATACTTTAATAAAAAGCTTCCCCATAGTAACCCAGGTAGGCCTGCGGTCTCTTTCCTGATGGCTCATCACGTTTAAGTAGTCACGCTGGCCCCGTGGTGACCCGAAAGTTGTACGGCTACGCAACTTTCCATCCCATAATCCCTCGCACCCTTCCTTTCCAACTTGGGCCCGGCAGAATGGCTCCTGCAAAGAAGGGTAGCGAGAAGAAGGGCCGTTCTCTCATCAACGAAGTGGCAACCAGAGAATACACCATCAACAGTCACAAGCGCATCCATGAGCACTCAAAGAAATTCGGAAATTTGCCACGAAGGAAATGGGGCTCAAGATAAGCGCACTGACACCAGGCTCAATAAAGCCATCTGGGCCCAGGGAATAAGGAATGTTGTGAACCGCATCCGAGTACGTTTGTCCAGAAAGCGTAATGGGGATGAGGATTCACCAAACAAGCTCTACAGACTGGTAACTTACGTGCGTGATACCACATTCAAAAATGTACTGACGGCCAATGCAGATGAAAACTGACCTGCTGAATGTCAAATAAAGTTGCAGAACTGCCAAAAAAAATAAAAATAAAAATAAAAATAAAGTAGTCATGCTGTGGCTCGATTGTAGCTTGGTCCGCTTAAGCTTTTGGTTCGTTAGTGTTTATCAAATGTGCATCCCTCACCCTTCCCTGTATCCCGTTACTATTTCTAATAGCTACTTTTCTAACGCGGGGACAAATCATGACCACAAACCTTACAGAAGGAAGTTTATTTGGCGTTTCAGAGGGAAAGCAGTCGACCGCGGCAGAGTGGAGGCCCGGCAGCTGGAGCCGCTTACTGAGAGCTCACATCCGGGACCACAAGAAGGAAGCAGAAAGATAATTCGAAATAGCATTAGTCATCAAGCTCTTCAAGCCCTTCTCCGGTGGCCTTCCTCCTCCAACACGGCAACACCTCCTAAGCTTCTCCAGACGGTGCTACCGATTCTGGACCAAATATTCAAATTCATGCCTGAGACTATCGGGACACCTCATGCAAACTGCCACACTGCCAGAATCATCAGAACACGGGGTAGAAAGTCCTAAGCAAACCTTTCCTGTTAAATAGCGTGAATGTGAAATGTCTCCCCAAAGGCTTCTGTGTTTCTTCACTTGGTCCTCCGCCAGGGATGGTGTCTGAGGAAGCTGTGACATCCCTGGGAGCTCTCGCTAAGAAAGTAGTTTGGGGACAGGCTTTGAGACATAGAAGACAGCCCATTTCCAGCCCTACCTTTCTGCGTCCTGATTTACCCAACCAAAGTCACCAGTTACCTCAGCTCCAGCTGTGTCAGCTGTTATACGTTCTTGCCGCCACAATACCATGCCACCACCTCAGCACCGTGAGCTACTTCAGCACCATGCCACATGCCTCTACCTCACCACTATGAGCCACCTCACTACCCCATTACCTCGCTACAGTGCTGGCCACCTTACCACCATGCTTTTTTTTTTTTTTTTTAACCACGACTGACTGTACCTTCTCAACCCATGAACAACAACAACAAAATTCTTTCTACCTTAAGTTTCTTCTTTCAGGTGTTTCTTGACTGACAACAAGACTAATTCAAATGCAAGGGCACCTTTTACATTGTGAAGTCATCGCTCTCCCAGTTATGGCTCAGCTGTAACACCAGCTATAAACCCCCACTGTAATCTCTCCAACCACTTTCCAAAAAGTGAAAGAAAAGGAAGAGAGAAAAGAGAAGTGAAGCCAGCCACAGAACGACCTCAGCCATTAGTTAACCTTAAATCTACCACTCACTTTTGTCTGGTACCACAACCCTTATCTGTCACAAATTCTTCCATCGACAGATTGGGATGTATCTGCTCAGCCCGTGACAGGCTGTCCCGTGCTCAGCATGGTTTTTGGCTTTGTTTTAAGATTACTTCTGCGTTCCTATTTCAGTTGACCCTATTCATTAAGTATTAATACATCTAAACATTCATGTCTATTGTGTGGTCCCACAGCTGTACTCTAAGGTTTAATTTCATATTTGGAGAATTCTTTCTTTTCATTCCAGTTCACCAATTCTCTCTTCGGCTGTGTCTAATCTGATGTCAATCCACTTCATCAGTGATTCCATGTGTTTCTAAAAGATCTGTTAGCACAATTATTTGGTTACTTTACTCTTTATTGGTTTTTTCATTTTTTTGCTACAGTGATTTCATATTTGTAACTTAGTATACCTTACAATTTTAGAAAGTCTTTATACATAGGCATTTAGACCTGTGATTTGTTTATTTGTTTGTTTGCCTTAATGACTAGCGTGTCATGTAGTGCTTGACTGAAAATACACTCGTTTGAACATGGTACATGAGAACTTTGAGAGAGTTCCTCTAGATGAATTCATGTTAGCATCTGATTGGACACTGAGGGTTGCCCCTGACTGTCAATCACTTGAAGCTACGCCTCCATTTCACATGGGGCACACACACACATGTGCATTGAGGGCCTGGGCTCTTGTTCTAAGTTTCAGTGTGCAGCCTTTACAAATTTTAGGACCTACTTTCTGTTCTGTGTATTTGGATTTAGGAAGATGAGGGAAAGAAGGTAGATGACCTTGGACTTTCTTGTGTGTTTAATAATGCATTTAAAAGTATGTTTAACCCAAGATCAGAATGTATTACCACAGGAGATCACCTGGAGGAACAATTTGGGACATCAATCAGCAAGGCTTTATGAAGTCTGTTACCTTATCTAAATTTCTCAATAGCCCTAAGATGAGTATTTTTATTCTCAATTGACAGAAAGGAGGTTAAATAACTCAGGCTACAAAGATAGCGAGTGTAGAAGTTTAAAACTCAGGAACAGGTCTGCTTAAGGCTAAAAATTGCAAAGGCTTCAGTTTTGCTTTGTTGGTGGCACCAGGGCTTGAACCCAAGGCCTTGTATATGGTAGGCAAGCACTCTACCACCGAGCTATATACCCAGCTCCTGACACCTATGCTATTTGCTACTATGTAACATTGCCTCTCACATAAGCACTGTGCATTCATAGCCTCCTGGGCCATTTCTTTCTCATCCCCACCATGTTCCACTCTAGTTTTAGGTCTTGCTTTCTAATTCCCGGCTACACTACGGACACCAAGCTGAACAGCCAGCCCTTGGTGCTAACACTGAATCACTTGTAAAGTGCTTGTTCCCAAGCATCAGGAACTGAGTCTGGGTCCCCAGCACCACATAAAAGCCAGATACAGACGTGGGGAACCTATGAGGCCAGCATCGAGGAGACAGAGGTGTGCCGATCCTATGTTTGCTACTCTGCCTGTCAATGCAGCTAATCAGCAAGCACTAAATTCAGTTAGAGGCCCCATCTCAGAAAGTAAGTTGGAAAAGTTGTTAGTATTCCTTCTAGGCTCCACCCACAGTTACCTGGCAACAGCCAGGTGTGCCTGACTCAGTATAAAAAGGAGCTGTTTGCCCCTTCATAACTCTCTCTCTCTCTCTCTCTCTCTCTCTCTCTCTCTCTCTCTCTCTCTTCCCCCCCCCACCTCTCTTTCCTCTCTGCCCCTGCCCCTTCTCTCCCCATTCACCTTCCTCCTCTTGCCACTTGTTTAAGGCCAGCCTCTACTCCTCTATTCTCTCTCTCTCCCTCCCTCCCTCCCTCCTTCCCACTCTTCTTCCCTCCCTCCCCCCTGACTTTTTTCATCTGGTTGGTCCCTCAGGGGGAAGGGATGCCTCAGCATGGGCCTGCAAGAGGCACCCCCTTCTACCTCACTATACCATGCCTCTACCAAACATATTCCTGGTCCATCCATCCATCCACCTGTCCTTCCTTCCTTCCTTCCTTCCATTTTTTATAAAATACAACAAAGTTGTGGAATACGTGCAGTGTTGGCCTCCACATATATGCACAGATGGACAAACACACACACACACACACGCACACTCACACTCTCACACACACACACTCACACACATGCGCACACACTCACACACATTCTCAAACGTGCACACACACTCACACACACACTCAAACATGCACACACACACACACAGCACACACACACACACACACACACACACAGACACACACACACAGACATACACACACACTCCACACACACACACAGACACACAGACACACACACACACACACACACACACACACACACACACACACACACACACACACAGAGGTGGGGAAGAAACAGAATGAAAATAAGTCTGACATTGCAGAAAAACCTCCAGGCTACAAAAGGAAGCTTGCCTAATGGCTTCCAGGGAGGCATCTCCTGAGGTGGGGGTGGGGGTGGGGGTGGAGCAAAGATATCTGTAGAGAAAACCCACACAGGGTGTGCTTTATCTTACTTGGGGGGGTGGGGGGGAATAGGCTCTTGGCAGATCCCCATACCTTATTCTTATGTTGAATAATTAGGTGTCGGGGAGATGATTCTATCAAATGACACTACAGTACTTACTTGATCTAGAAGACAGGCTTTGTGACAGAAAGTTAACTTAATAAGCCTGACAAAGAGCTCTGGTTTCCACAGGAGGACACGTTATACCCAAAAGCACTCCGAGGTTTTGACAATGTCTACATAAAGCATGTAAGAGACACACAAGGAACTGAGAATCTACAGCTTAACTCCTGCTAAAAATACTACATAAACTGATGGCAATGAAGAAAATGTCGGTATCTTAAAAATGATTGAAGGCTACATGAAGAAACAAGTTTGAAGTGCAGTGGGTCAGACTTGAGTGGGTGCCCAAGTGTTCCCCTTCCTGTCAAACACTCTGAGCTCACCTGGGGACTTCATCAACTAGAGACTGACCCCAGTGCCCCCATCTTGGCTGCCCATCTGGCCAGCTTGAGACCCAGGCCAGGACAGGCAGCCTGACACTCCTGACAGCCTGACACACCCAGGCACTGTTATGATCCTCTGCTAGGCTTGCAGACAGGAGCCTAGCACAACTGTCCTCTGAGAGGCTTCACCCAGCAGCTGATGGAAAGTGATGCAGAGACCCACAGTCACACTAAGCAGAGCTTAGAGAATCCTGTGGAAGAGGGAGAGGAAGGATTGAAGGAGCCAGAAGGGACAAGGACACCACAAGAAAACCTACAGAATCAACTCACCTGAGCCCACAGGGGCTTATAGAGACTGGTCGGCCAGTCAGAGAGCCTTCATGGGCTGGACCTAGGGTCTCTACATATATGTAACAGTCTTGCATCTGGATCTTCATGTGGAACTCGTAAAGCAGGAGCAGGGGCTGTCTCTGACTACCTCGCCTGCCTTTGGATCCCTTTCTCCTAACTGGGCTGCCTTGTCTAGCCTCAGTAGAAGAATATGGGCCTAATCTTAATGCAACTTGGTATGTCAAGTCTGGTTGGTATCCATGGGAGGCCTCCCCTTCTTTGAGGAAAAGAGGAGGAGGGAAAGGTAGGGGGAGGGAAGAGAAAGGAAGGTACAGGGAGGAGAGGAGGGAGGGGAAGCTACAATTGGAATGTAAAAGTAATTAATTATTAACTAACATTTTTATAAAGGATTTTTCACCAGCCATCGAAGGTCTGATATAGTTGAGCCAATCTATCATAACCACATTCGTGACGCGCATGCACGCGTGTGTGCCTGTGTGCGTACGTGTGTGTTAAACTGGCCATTTCTTTGTTTATGTTTTAACAAGTCAGTTCACAGTTGCTGATCCGAAAGTAGGACCAGAGCCAGCACACTACATAGGAGTAGTAACGAGTGGGCAGGACGCTGTGCAAAACATTCAATCCCCTGTCATTCCTGCCATCTCTAGCCGAGAGGAGCCAAACCCCAGAGGGAGCATGAAATACTGAGGCCGCCCGCAATGCTTGCCTAGTTTATTTACGATTCCCTCCTCCATCCTTCCTGCCTGTCCGGATGGCTTCCCACTTTGTTTGCAGCTAGGCTGAATTATGCTCACTCCCTTTAAGATGCAAATGGTTTCCCAACCGTCCTCTTTGGACCCCCACAAAGAGAAGCCCAGGAAGTCTTACCTCTGGCGAATTATGCTGGGGTTAGCTGTCACCAACTGAGTCTTGGAACCCACATCTCTGGTGTACTCACTTGACAAGGGAGGAAGGTTACACCTAGAAAAGCAGAAAGGGACATTTCAGAATGACTCACACACTTGCAGTCAGGTCTGTGATTAGGGCACAGATAGGAATTGTAACCGTGGCTCAATTTATAAGTACCTGCTTTATCACTTTTCCCTTTTCATAGGGTTTAGATGATGAATTAACCATTAGCATCATCAAAATGCTGGGGGGTGCATTGGTTGGTTAGTTAGTTGGTTGGTTTGGGGGTGGTTGTTTTTGTTTTTTTAGTTTATATTTTGATGCCTGTGTGCGTGTGAGTGTGCGTGAGTGTGTGCGTGCGTGTGTGTGCATGTGTGTGAGCGTGTGTGTGTGCATGTGTGTGTGCACATGTGTGTGAGCGTGTGTGTGCATGTGTGTGTGCACGTGTGTGTGTGAGCGTGTGTGTGTGCACGTGTGTGTGCATGTGTGTGTGTGTGTGTGTGTGTGCTGTTTCAGAAGAAGTGACTGAAGTAGCTGATCTACCTAAGAAAAGAGATGTATCTTCGTTGTTTTTAAAGTGTGGTGTCAATACACCTGCAATCCTATGGTTGGGAAGTTGAGACAGGAGGGTACGAAGGCAACCTTGACTATACAGTGAGTTTGAGGTTATCCCGGGCTACCCGAAAGCTTGAGTCAAAAATAAAATATAAGTAATAAATAAATAAATATAATAAATAAGGGCTTGAGAGATGGCTCAGCTCTTAGGAGTGTTCAGTGCTCTTGCAACAGACCAGGACTCAGTACCCACATGGCACCCCATAACTGTCTATAAACCCAAGTCCAAGTGATCTGATGCCCTCTCTGGTTTCTGCTGGCACATGCATGGGATGCTATAAGCTCACTTACAAAATTTGTAGCTCTTTGTAAGTAATGAGAAGCAACACTTGAAGCGACAGGACAGGGCATTTTAAACTTGAAGTGAGGGCTCAGGAGGTAGAGGGCTGACATCACCACCCACCCGCTCCACATATAAACCCTGATGAAGTATCCTGTTTACCCATGGTTTTCTTTATTTTCCAAATATTATCATTAGAGCAGCAGTTTCTGGGCCATGTACTGCTCTGCTAACCGAATGCATGAGTATTTTTGTGTATGTAGTGGAGGTATAGGTTGATCGGGGTGATGACACAAGGGATCATTGCCCAACAAACTGTGAAAGTAGTGTGTGTGTGTGTGTGTGTGTGTGTGTGTGTGTGAATGTGATATATACACAAGCACACACGTGTAGGAATAGAAGTCAACATTAAGTATCTTCCTCTGTCACTTTCCACCTTACTTTTTGAGACAAGGTCCCTCACCGAACCTACCGCTCACTGACTTGGCTGCACCGCCTGGCTAGTGAGCTCCAGGCATTCTCCTGTCTCCATTTCATGGCACCGGGACTATAAATTCATGCCACCGGCCATGCCCGGCTTTTGTTTGAGTGCTAGGGGCGGAACTCAGACCCTCAGCCTTGTATGGCTGACACTCTCCCAATCAAACCTCCACATTACCAGCCCAAAAAGCGCTCTCCATGAGAGAAAACAGTCACCCCGACTTGAGCCCCCAAACTCCACCCCTACCCTAATTGTTTCCCTTGGTAACGATGCCTTATGAGTGCACACAGTGGGAAACATGGCTGTCTCATACCCACAGCTGTGACTTTCTCTGGGCATCAGGACGTCCGTGCCTTGCTTTGGCCATAGTTCCTCCATGAACTGAAGCCTTCCTTCCTGGACAGTAGTAAGGACTAATGGACCTCAGCTAAAAGTCTTTGTTTTGATGCCAAAAATTCCCAAAAACCTATTGTGTCAGAAGTCTGGTGTTTGTGTACAGTATACACTCTATCTGCTCCAGCCACATGTCTGACTTGACTCCTGCCACATCAGGGCCTGTCTAACTTGTATCATTTATTTATAGAAACAAACACTCTGGTCTCTGTGAGCTGCTATATTTTTCTCTACAGAGGTGCCCTGGGAGACGAAATTACCCACACACCTATCAGCTGATCTGCCCCCTCCCAACCCCCCATCCCCAGTTCTTTCTTCTTTTGAGCCTTGTGACTCCAACCACACCAGGCCAACGAGGCGGAACTGTCTCCATGTTGCTTTGAAATCTCCCTTTCATCTGCTTGTGGGTGGTAAAAGGCTGACTTTTCTGGTAACCACACACAGGTCGATCACCCAGCTGGTGATTTGGTCAATATTCATTGAAAGCAAACAGCGGGCCCCACAGAAAGCTGAGGAGAAGCTAGTCCCTACCCAAGCCCCCTCTTGAGGCATCTCCCAGCTCATGGTGACACCACACTCCACATGGCTTCCTGAGGAGTCTTGTGGAAGAGTGGACTCAGACATCAATACCAGGCCATATCGGGCCATAGTATGGATTGGGTCATGATTGCATGATTTAACTGATCTTTGCAAAGCCAAGGTGCCTCCCAACTAAAACACAAGCTAAAATTTAAATGTGTTCCTTAAGGGAGCTTTGGTCTTGACTGCCTTCACATCTACCTGAGAATAAGCAGTTGGTTCTAACATTTGCCAGGGAGTCCTTGTAACCCGTTTTGTCAATAACAAATTAGTTTTCATGTATAAATACTTTGCATCTATTGCATTGTAATTCTATCTACTGGCCCCTAAAGCCTGGTTTTCCACAGAAAGTCCGAGTGTAGACTCAAGTGACACCCTGTGACCTTGAACCCCAAGTTATTACTGACTCGTTGGTGAATAGGGACGCCTGAAGTCTATAGCTGGACAGAACTGAGATAGGAGGAGCTTGGGGTTCCCGGGCTTGGGGAGAGGAGAACCATGAGAGAGGAGAAGAGGGAGGGAGAGGAGGAAGCCGTCCTGGGGTGGATGAGTCATAAAAATACAGCCGTGAGGGTGAGCTGATTAGAGTTATGAACTGCCCAGACGGAACATGGTAAATTATAAAATGGGGTTACCAATGGAGAAATAGGTTCTAATAACATAGAGGGTAGATATCTGCCCAGCATCAGTACTGATTAAGGCTTATTATAAATTGTCGGGGACCGGGCTGCCGGACTAAACAGATTCCTGAGAAGGGCTTGACCTTTTCAAAGGAAGAACATGTCCCCGGAAGACTGTTGCCTCCTTGTCTAAGGAGAATATCTTGCAGTTTAGTGATTCACCTTATGTCCTTGGACACTTCCCAGTACTCCCCCCGCCCTAAACTTCAGTTCCTGCTTCAATTCCTGCTTCAGAGCTTTAAATGCTGTACATTCCTCTCAATAAACAGACCTTGACAAGGACACTGCTTGGTCTCGCTCCTCTTTCTCGACCTTTCTCCCGCAGGTATGGGTCCCCCTCGACCCCCAACAAATAACTGGGTCCCCGCTGGCAGGGGCAAGTGCCCCCACAGAGTGGCTCGCCATGGCCGAGCTGGGCACTCTGTGAGGCATGTCTGATCCATCTCAGACCACTACTTCCACCCTGGCAGAAATAATGGAACCTAAGTGAGAGTGCCAGACGTGGGGGCTACCTGTGTAGACTAAGACACGGGGCTTCACCGAGCAGGTGCTGGTTGTGGATGCACACCATATAGACAGAACTTCCTCCCACTGATAGTTAAGGAAAGGTGGAGAATAAATATAAAAGTTGTGTATCTTTTATCCGGGAACTGAATGATCAAAAGCAGAGTAGAAGCCCCCAGTTGAGGTGAAATATCTCCACACAGGAGTCCTTCTGCATTCCACGGCTCGTGTGCCTGGATCCATTTAGATCTTCTACCACCGGATCAAAACCTCAAGAAAAGTTCTGTCAGTAAACAAACAAACAAAATCCCCCAAACCAAAACAACAGCGAAATTCACAGAAGCAGCTTCTTTCTGTAACAAGAGAGATTTACGTGTGGCATTCTGAAATCTGATGACAGAGCATGTTGGTGCAATGTCTGCCTTCTGTTCTGGGTAAATATTCCCCTCCACAACAAACAACAGGGGCACGTTCTGTGTGTCTTTCCTTAGGAAAAAGGCACTATGATTTTAGATCCTCGATTCTTAAACTGATAATTACATGGATTTACATAAATGGCCCATTTAACACAGTCAATTTATTTTCTAATAAGGCATAATTGTGCAAAGTGTCCCAAAGTTCACATTACTGCTTGTTGGCTTGTTGAAAGATATTAGTGGCTTAAAGTGCCTCCATAGTGGTGACACTTATGAGCTGGACAGATATCGAGCACAGAAGAATGAGAAATTCTCTGAACTGGTGAGTGGAGGAGATGGGGAATGAATAGGAAACTCAAGAAAAAGAACACAAAAGTGTGTGTGTGTGTGTGTGAGTGTGTGTAAGGGTGTGTAAGTGTATGTATGTGTGTGTGATGGTGTGTAAGTGTGTATGTGAGTGTGTATATGTGTGTGTATGTGTGTAAGTGTGTATATGTGTGTGAATGTGTAAGAGTGTATTGTGTAAGTGTGTATGTATGTGTGTAAGTGTGTGTATAAGTGTGTTTGTGTGTGTGAGAGTGTGTGTGTGTGTGTGTGTGTGTAAGTATACAGAACATTCCTACGCATAGAACCCAAAAAACTGTCACCATACTGTGACCGAGAGCCACACGATACGTCTTCAACATGTTGTCATTATTACTCCTGCCTTATAAACACTTTAGGGAAATTGAATTCAAGAGTTTGTGGTGGTTGTTGCTTTTGCTGGTGTTGTAAGACAGGATCTCTTATAACCCAAGAGTGCCTCAAATCCACTATGTAGCCAAGGATGACCCTAAACTTCTAATTCACCTTCCAGGTGCTAGGACTACCACATCCAGTCTTATGCAAGCACTCTACCCACTGAGCTACACGACCAGACCCACAGGGTTATTTTTAATGTGCTACTTTTGGCTAGATGATAAATGTGTACTTCAAAAAATGGGAATTTGTTTTTAGCATTCTGAAGGCTATGTTTACAAAATGTCTATGCAAAGAACGCTATGCAATGGTCGAAGGGCGAGGCTGGGGGGCATTCTCAGCTGTGATCTGGGTACACCGTGTAGGCAGGCCTATGTGGAGACCCCTTTCCCAGCTTCACCTGCTCTTACCATGTACTTCCTAGTTCCCATGTATTCACTAAATGTTTCACTTTGAAAATCTAACAGTGTATTAGTCTTCTAGCTATGTCCCGATCTCTATGCTAAACACCTATCCATAAATAGATCTGTTAGTTGCCAAGTTATACTTAAAAATAAGTTATCATTTATTATTACTCTTGGGCTGGCAAGATGTCTTAATACCTGGAGATGCTTTCCATACAAGCCTGATGGCCTGGAACATGCATGAATGTGGAAGGTGGGAACGGGCTTTATAAAGAGGTCCTCTCACAACTAGTATTGGCACACACACTATAATAACAAGGAAAACACTCCATACTCCCACCTACTAGCCATAACTCAGCCTTTTCAATATTTGAAATGTGTTATAAAAATAACACTGTTTTAGAAATTGGAGGAGCATGGACACACAGCTCTGAGTATAACGATGTCTTCTCTGGATTCCTGTCTACTTCCTCCCCTCGCTCATCCTGAGTATTACAGTGAAGGCTTTGCAGTGAGACCTAATCCCAGGCACTCAATAGTTATGAGCTTGTGTGGTATCAACAGCACATCGTGTAAAAGGACAACCTAGTTGTGTCTATTTGGGATAAATGGGGCACCACGAGGTAACCCCCTGTGGTACTTAGGCAGGCTCTTCTACATGTTGAGTTGAAACACTCATCATGCTAATGGTAGTCGCACACAACACACTGACACATGCACTCACATACATGCAACACACATCCCACATACTCACACATACACTCATATACACACTCATACACATGCAACTTACACTCCACATACTACACACAAAAAATACACACTCTTACACACACGATCCACACAACACACATACACAAATACATGCATTCACACAAATGCTCTCACACACATATACACACACACACACACACACACACACACACACACACACACACACCAGGAGTAATAGAATCTGCTAAGAAACTTGATGCCTCCTTCCCTAGGGCTATAGTTAATGGACAGCAAGAGGAGAGACCAGCACTTTCCTCCCTCATCTTGGGTCTACACTCTGGATGCTAGTGGAGGAAAGTTCTTAGTCCTTCAATCCAGGAAAATCAAACCTCCTGGATAGAGGGAAGTTACCCTCGAGGGCAAGCGTGCGGCTTCCCTGATGAACAGGTTAACAAGTTAAGGGAAGACTCAGCAGAATGGCTCAGTGTGTAGGCCATGATGAGAGCTGAGAGCTGAGACAGTGGCGGCTTAGTGAGGGCAGGGCCATGACTATTTAATTCTGCATGGTCTGCTGGAGCTGCTGAACCAGGCCTTAAAACCTCTTCTAACTTTTCTTCACTGAATATTTGGAGAAAGTACCTCAACTGTGCTTTAGTGCAACTTGAAGCTTTGAAAAGGATGCAAACACAACAACAACAACCATGCAGTAGTCGTAGATCTAGAGAGAACCAGGGTTGACTGAGGGATGCCTCCTTCCCTCTCCTCAAACACCCTCACAGAGGTAAAATGGCACCACGCAGGCACCAATCTGGTCAACAGTGGGGCGTGACCTCCCAACCCTGTGCTCATTATTAGCTCTTCAGCCTCATGGATACCCAGGGGTGGGAGTGGGTGTGTCTGTGTGTGTGTTTGTGGCTATGTGTGTTTGTGTCTGTGCATGTTTATGTGTGTGTGTATTTGTATGTTTTGTGTGTTGTGTATGTTTGTGTGTGTTTGTGTGTGTATGTGTGTGTGCATGTGTGTATATGTCTATGCATGTATGTGTATCTCTTTATGTATATGTCTGTATGCTTGTGTCTCTGTGTGTTTATGTCTGTGTGTTTTTGTATGTTTGTTTCTGTGTGTTTTGTATGTCTGTGTGTTTGTGTCTGTGCATGTTTATGTATGTGTGTGTATTTGTATGTTTTGTATGTTTGTGTGTGTATATGTGTTTATGTCTGTGTGCGTTTGTGTGTATTTGTGTATGTGTGTATCTGTATATGACTATGTCTGCATGTTTGTGTCTCTGTGTGTTTGTGTCTCTGTGTGTTTGTGTGCGTGCTTGTGTCTGTGTGTGTGTCTGTGTGTGTGTATGTGTGTGTGCATGTGTGTATATGTCTATGCATGTGTGTGTATCTGTATGTGAACATGTCTTCATGTTTGTGTCCGTGTATTTGTGTCTCTGAATGTGTGTGTGTGTGTGTGTGTGTATGTGTGTGTGTGTGTGTGCATGTAGAGCCTATGGGTTTACAACAGTGTTTTTTGCAGCTACTCTCCAGTGTATATTTTGAAGCAGAGTCTCTCACTGAACCGGAAGCTCATTAATTCAGCTAAACTGACTGCTCTTTGAACCTGAGGCACCCTCCAGTCTCCACCTTCCCAGCTCTGGACTTATGGAGATGCCTCACTTTTTGGTAGATGCCAAGAATCAAACTTGAGTCCTTCCTGGTTACAGCATCCTTGGGTTCCAGGCTCACAGTCATCCCAAGTCTTTAAAACTTTGGGGTTCATCTGAATGGTTCTCCCAACCTCTCAATGTTCCTTTCCTCGACTAGACGTGTTTTCTTTTTCACACTATGTCCCAGATAAGCTGAACTCTGTCCTGCAGGGACCATGCTTAGCCTTGAGCTCACAATTACTCTACATTTCCCTCACCCCGACTCCACAGCCCACCCTGAATGGCCCTGTCACTTGTTCTTCCTTTACTCCATCACTCCTCTCGTTGCAGAGCCCACTCTAGCCTCACTTGGTTTCCAGGATGTGTCATCCCCCAGGGTTTCTATCTAGAGCCTTCCCTCTTGACACTCCACCTTTCTTCCTCCCTAGCTGGCAAACTCCATCTGCCCCAAGGCCGACACTTGCTGTGCCCTTGCAGTGTCTGCTCAGACTCAGCCAGCACAGGCTGGCCGGCTACCGTCTGAAGGTGTCTTCCTTTGGTCAAGCTTAGCAGTTTTTATCACTGCCCTGAAAGAGCCTCTTGTCCTTCACCAAGGCTCGCCCTGTGCTGCTCCTCCCTTAACCAAGCTTCTTATGTGATTTTTTTTCTCCCTCATCCTTCCTGCCAGTTTCAGTCACATACAGACAAATCCCCCAACTTTAAACTGCACGGGCTCTTTCAAATACTTCTGTGGAAAACTAAGAAGAAAAGAGTGCACTACAATTACTGTTTATTCATATAGAGTTTGCCCCAAGGAAAGAGCAATTTTCAAGGTTTTAATCACCCAACTGTATAATCTCAGGGAAGATGGGAGCCCTCACGCTTGCTTCTCCCCACTGCCCTCATTAGCAGCAAAGCAGTACCTCTGCTAAGGGAGCTTCTGGGCTTTGAACTTTCTTGGGGAAAGTTCCCTAGCCCCCCCTTAGCATACTCCTAACTTCTCTTGTATACCGGCTTGAAGAGAAGCTAAAGACAGGCGACAGGAAATTAATTGCAAGCCACTAGGTTTGAAAGGCCCAGGGGCTTATGGAAGGGTTGGGAGAAGGGGAGAGGAGTCAGAGGCCACACTGTGAGTGCTCTCTCTTACCGCATGACAAAATTTGCTTCATCTATTTGACGGCCACAGCCACTCATCTTCAGAATCCCACCGTTTCCCACCACCGCACATTTCTTCAATGGCAGCTGGAAGGGGGTTGCCTAGCAACAGAAAACAAGGCGGGTTTTCACTGCAAAGAACGTACAACTGCTCCGAAGTCATTATCCACAGCAGACCCGAGGAATTCGAAGGAAGTCCCAGCAGGGCAAAGAGAGTATCAGGAAGAAGGATGCCACTGATTTGTTGGGAAACAAGCTGGCCTGTTTCTTGGGGGTGGGAGGGTGGGGGATAATACAAAGCAGAAACAACAACAAAATGTCCCTAGAATGTGTTTAAATGTAACATCTCTTTTACAATGTATTTAAATGTAACATTTTTTTCTTTCTCGAATTGGCTGAGCACCTAGCCCAGGATGTTCGCCAGGGAAAGCAGAAAAGTCCAAACTAAACACGGGATTGTGTCTAAAGTCATCGAGCAGGACACACAGTCAAAGGAATTCTGTTCTCCTGTGTGATTCCAGTAACACACATGCCATTCGTTCCCTGAAGGTTTCTGGGCGTTTCTTATACTAACTGCTGGGGACAACCAGAAGAACACAGAAGTCTGAGGCTTTCAAGATTTCACAGCGAGGACTATGAAGAGAGAATGGGGTGACGAGAGTGTGAACTCAGGCCACAAACTAAACCGTACCAAGAAGGTGTTGCTGCCTTTGCTGAAGAGAAAGCCACACCAACTGTGGTTGGCCACCGAGAAGGAGTAGGTACTGTACCCCAGCACACAATGCTTTGTCACTTGAAGAATAAGAGGAGGGCTAAGGAGGTCACTCGGTCAGTAATGTGTTTGCCCAGCAAGAATGAATACCTAAGAGTGAGCCACACAACTTGTGCGTGTACTGGAGGTGACTGTGTGCTTGGGACCCCAGCATGGAGTGGGCACAGGGGGGCAGGGGTGGTGAAGACAGAGAGATCCCAGAATTCACTAGCTCCAGGGAAAGTGCAAGACCCTTCCCCAAAAATTAAGATGGAAAGCAATTGATAAAGACATACGATGTTGATCTTTGGCTTACACACACACACACATGCACACACACACACACACGCACACACATGTGCACACACACACACACACATGCACGCACATGCACACACACACGTGCACATGCACAAACAGAGGCAGCAATGCTTGCTGGAAGAAAATGCACTGCTGTAAGCAGAGCACCCTGGGTGATTCTGTGTGGAACTCAGGAGCCATTAAGGGACAGGTGACTTGTGTCAAACCAGACAGCATGTGACTTTCTCCTGTAAACATCGAGCTAGACTGCAAAGAAAATGTTCTGTATGCCCAAGCGCTCCAGCCTGGGGCGCTATTTATAGCGTCAGGGAATATGGAAGCCCATAATAGTCCCTGAGAGTGAAATGAATCATTTGACCCCTTCTAGCTGGGTCAGCAAGAACTGCCAGGTACCTGGGCTCCTTGAAGTGACTGGAACAGAGCACGGTTGTTGGAGTTCTTGTGGGAAAGACCTTGTAAACGCACGACTGGTCTAGAAAATGACTAGATTGATAGGCCACGCTGGAAGAATGGCATACAAATAGCCCATACTATTCCAAAGATAAAGTGGCATTAGTTCACGAATATATAGTAGAAAGCTCTTGCCTAGGCATGAGGCAATAATTCAACCAGGAAAAAAAAATTCCCAAGAGCCTCTGCTTTCATTGAAGCTGAAGGGAAGCGATTAGTCCAACGTGAGAAGATTTTATTCCCTTCATTTCTAGTAGTAAAATGAACAGCCAGAGCTACGTAAATATTGGTGATGAATATGTGGTGTCTGGAGCGTAATGTCTAAGCATTTGCCCTCTGGGAGAAAAGAATCACCTGCGTTACCACAGCAGAGATCACGCCAATAAACGTCAGAGTGGGGTCCTGAGGAGAGGCTGGCAACAGAACATCTGACAGCTTCATTCAGGACAGCATATACTTTTCTTAGTCATTCCTCAAAGGAGCATTTGGAATCAACCCTTGAACCACGGTGCTATCTATCACCAGCGAGGTGGAGAATTAGGCTCCGATGCTCATGTAGGCTGCTGTGTACGTCCCGCCAGTGTTTATTGTGACCTGCGAGTGGTGGAGACCGAGTGCAAACCATGTGCCCTTGAGACTCACACTCTACCGGAGAAGGGTGAAGGAATGTGGAGGGCTAAACAGTGGGACAGACTGTGAGGTGGCCTGTGAAGAGAGACAGGGAATCCAGAGACTTCCTGAGAGGAACTTCAAGGTCAGGAGGGTAACCAGACGCACACACACACAGAGGAAGCCCCCGAGCAGATGTCTGTCAGACTTGAGAATAGATCTGGGTAGGGTCCCCTGGTGCAAAGACCCTAAGGAGGGAACATTCCTGGGGTGAGGAAGGGGCCAGAGACTCTTTTGTCTGTAGATGAGTCAGCAGGGTGAGGGGAGGAGTAAAGATTCATAGGAAATGAGTGGGTGGGGAGGTGGGCCAGCGAGGCCATGTAAAGTACCAGACGTACAGTGGATTTTATTCCGGGATGAGAGCCAAGTCTATGGAAACAGGCAAAGGGGTAGCATGATCCGTGCTGAAGTGTGAAAAGCTCAACGGTGTCTAGCCAGGGAGGAGTCTGCTGTGACATCCAAGGAGTTTAGTGACCTGGAATAGGGTGACAGAGGTGAGGAGAGTCCTTGGTTCTGAAAAGATCCAGGAGGAAGTGACAACCGGATTTGCTGGTGTGCAGAGAGGAAGCAAGGAAAGAAAGCAGAGAGAGAAAGGACTGAGGGGAAAGGGGTCCTTGCCTTCAGCAGATGGGCTGCTGTTTCCTGAGCTACAGAAGGGCACGACAGGGGACCGTCTGGGGGACTGATTAAAAGATTGGTCTTGAGAACATCAAGTGGCCTCTTCTGAGAGGTGACAAGCAGACAGGGAGCTGGTCTGTGTGGACTGAAATGTGTAGAGGGACCAGGTATTTAGGTTCAAGAGCCCAGAGTCAGAACAGAAAGGAGAAGAGGTCCTAACCTCTAACAGAAGGAAGGCAGTGACTGAGAAGGAAGGAAATACATTTGTCAAGTGCTCCTAATGGTGAAGGGCGATAACATGAACCTGCCATGGAGCTGGGCAACACGGAGGGCTCAGGTGTCCTTGACCAGGAAAGGTGCAGTAGAAAGAACACTGACCGGAGTCTGCTGACTTGGAAGTAGATAAATGTATATCTATTCCGATATATGATAGAAAAACATAAACCAAAAGAAAAATGCCATTGATATGCACATATACACCGCGATAAGGGTCTCACATAGCCATGCCATGATGATTAAGCCGGGGGGAATTCCAGGTAACCCCACTAATAGTAGGAGTTATACATACATGCAAGCCCCGAGTCCCTTAGTTGTTAAAGGGGAGACTTGAACACAGAGGACTTTCTCCAGGTTTCCCAGCGAGAATCTGGGCCCCAGACAAGTAGACCTGGGGGACACAGGCTGCCCTCCAACCCCCAGATCACCAGGTTATGGTAAGGCAGATGCCACATGCCTCTGTCTGGTGCTCCTTGTCTCCACAGAGAGGCCGTGCTATGCAGGGCTGCTTGAGAACAGGAGCTGAGGGACAGAGAGCGCCCTCTGCGCCACAGGCACCAGCAGCCCAGCCATCTCCCTCTCGCTCCCTGTTCCCATTTCTTGCCTCCTCCTGGCAGAGTTCATGGACACGTCTCAGCCTTGTCAATTCTAAATTCCAAGGGCTTTCACGGGACAGGACAACAAAGTGACGTGATTAGCTGTCAACTCTCTCTTAACAATGAAGAGCCGTTCTATCAGCAGAAGAGTTAAGTACTGTGTGTCTACCCCTTGGTGGGTGCCATCTCTCAAAGGCTTCAAGCAAAACCTTAGAATTTGAGGGGAAAGCCATTATCTCCGACTTTCATCTGACATTTGCTCGCTCCTTCATTTCCTTAACTGCTGGCCTCACAGAGGAAATTGATTTCATTTGGGAAAGTTCTCTCTGGTGTCAGAGAATGCCGTGCTGGCGATGCTAAAACACCAGTAGACCATAGCGCTGTACAAAGCTTTCAGCACGAAGAAACTTAAGGAGAAGATACTGTGCGTGTTCATCCAGCCAAGTGAGACAAGAATATCCTTGTTCTAGCTTTGGTTCAGGGTACTTAGCAATGGCCAGTGCTGGCCAGAATGATGGATAGCGAGGAGTCGCCTTTCAGCATACATGACCCGGGACCGACCGTGTGAATCTTACGATTTCGAGAAAGGGTCTTTTTCTTCTCTCTTTTTTTTTCTTTTTTCTTTTTTTCAGAGCTGGGGACCAAACCCAGGACCTACCACTGAGCTAAATCCCCAACCGAGAAAGGGTCTTTATGAACCCCTACCATGCTGTATTTTCTGATGAATCTCCTTGCACGTTCTACTGTATCCGAGTATGGCAGTAAGCTGATATGTCAGACCCTTGCTCCTATTAATAAAAACTCTTACTTTAAATTAGAAAGGATGGATTAGAACTTGTGAGGTACATGAAATACAGTGATGGGATCAATCGACTTAGTATCTGCCTTCTCAGTCACCTCAAGTCCTCAGTGCCCATGAAAAGCAAGTGGATGGCAAACCCTTCCTTCAGTCACCCTCGCAGCATCACTGTGAGAGCTGGATGAGGATGACGTCATTGAGCATCACCCAGAGAGTGCGATGTTTAATATACGTATCTGATACTTGTACGTTACGACGCATTCATTTATATAAAAATCAACATCGCCATACATAAAGTTAAATTCCTTCACAGGGCAAATGATCACCGTGGTGACTTGGATGTAAAAGCCCCCCATAGTCTCAGGACTTCCATTTCCTGCTGGTGGTCCAGTTTGGGAAGGTTCTGGAACTTTTAAGAAGTGGAACCTTATTGGAGGAAGCGTATGGCACTGGGGGCGGGCCTTAAGCCTTTGTCCCCTAGTTCTACTTCATCTTTGCTGCTAGTTTCCTATATTCCTGCAATGACTGACTGTATCCCTCTGGAAATGTAAACCAAGATAAACCACTTCTCCCTTAAGTTGTTGCTCCCCCACCCCAAGGTATTTTCTCACAGCAAGGAGAAAGTAACTAAGGTAATTTACACATTGCTAAAACTCTGCTGTAATACGTAGTCCATCTTCGTGTGAGATAATCTCAGTTTCGAGGATTCACGTTGATTTTGACCAGCATCGTGTTTTCCATCTGCCCGTCTCTGTGAAAGCATCCACTACACCCACTTATGAAAAGTATGAGATTTAAATGTGCGTTTTTATGGAGTCATGGCTTCTTGTCTTTTCCTGTGGCATCCTCGATTAACCCAAACACATAGGACCAGCTCCTTGTATTGATGGCTGGGTATTTTAAGTACTTTTCTGTGATAAACCACTACGACTAAATGCAACGTGTAGAAGAAAGAATTCACTTGGGGTTATGGTTTCAGAGGGATAAAGTCCATTTTGGTGGGAGGCTTGGAGGCAGGAATCTTCAAACGCAAGCATGAAGACGAGAAGAAAACAGCAGGTAGGGAAAGCCTGTGAACACATAAGCTGACCTCTAGTAATGCCTGTCCTCCAGCAAAGCTGGGCCTCCTAACTATGCCCAGACAGCGCCACCAACTGGAGATGGAGTGTCTAAATGCCTGAGCCTATGGGGACCATTGCTATTTAATTCACGAGTGATTACAAATGACCCTTTTCCTGCACCTTCTGGAAGGAAAGTGAAATTTCCTTTTCATGCAGCAGACAGATCAGATCACTCGCTAAACTGAAGGTGATTTGCAAAGCTGACCAGGGTCTTGTCTGAGAGGCCCCCACGCCTTACCATCTTCCACAGGCTGCACCATCTGGGCTTATTTTAGCTCTGGTAACCAAGTTCTGTTTATTCAACAACCACTGATAAGCATCCATCGCAAGCTGGAACTGTTAGGAAGGCTAGAACACGCCCAGTGCCTACAGCATATATCTAGCGGAACACGAACCAGGCTTTAAGAAAATGACAGGGCCATACAGAGTGCTGAGGCTAAAATGTGCAGGTCTGAGGCACTGAGCAGAGGCTGGGGTGCCTCATCCAGTAGATAGTCTGTCAGGGACTTAGGAAATGGATGCGAATGAATCAGACTCTCGGGTGTTCCGCCCCAGGAACAAGAGTGAAATACTTTTGATGGCTAGAAGACATTTTTAAAAAGTTATCTGTGTTATTGAATATGTGCTGAGGGCTCAAACGTCCCTCACAGGGCTCTGATAAAGGTCCAAGGACAACTCTGTAACGTTCATTCCCTCCTTCCACCTTTAGGTGAGTTACAAGAATCAGACTGTCCACCAGGCTTGGGCATCAAGAGCCTTTAACTGTTGAGTATTTTGCCAGCCTTGGAAGGTAGGAGATTTTTGTCACAACAAACTAACAGCCAACTGTGGAAATATTCCTAGCCAAAACATGAACTGTGAAAAAATATCCATTAACATCTAAAAACTTAAGCCCGGGGGCTTGTGCCTTCACAGTGCCAGAACACCCTTAAATGGCTTTAGAATTAAATGAATGAAAAAGCGACAGCCAGAGTCATTCACAAAGAGAGGTGCAGTTGCCCTCCTCCTCTGCCTGCGCCGTCTACCCAGGAGAGCAGGGTCAAGAACCTCCCCGCCCAGGCCAGCAGCAGAGCCATGTTATGACCTCAGTGGCTGGTGCAACGTGGTCAGTGTACCTACTCACAGCTTCTTAGACACAACAGTCCTCTATAATGAGTGTCCTGGCAGAGTTACTATTTCTGCAGTGAAGCACCATGACCAAAAGCAAGCTGGGAGAAAGGGGTTCATGTGTCTAACACTTCCATATCACTGTTCATTATTGGGCCAAAAGTACCAAACGAGAACACACACACACACACACACACACACACACACACACACACACACACACACACAAATGGAGTTTGTTTTGTCACTTCTGTCACTCTCCTCGATGTCAGGTTCTGCTTCTCTTTGCTCCCACTTGGCTGGATTTTGTTTTCTAAGATGGAGTCCACTAGGTATCCAGCCTGGCCTTCAACTCATGATGTAGCTTGGTTTTGCCTTGAGCTCTTGATCCTCCTACCTCAGCTTTCAATGTTGCAGGTGTGACGCCACACCTGCCTTCCTTTTTTTTTTTTTTTTTTTTTACATTTAATACAGGATAAATCTGACTGTTAGAATTCTCACTATATTTTCCTACTTTGACGTCATGTTCCTCAGTATACTGAATGATTTTTTTTACCTGCCATTGATTGTTTTCTTCTTCTTCTTCTTCTTCTTCTTCTTCTTCTTCTTCTTCTTCTTCTTCTTCTTCTTCTTCTTCTTCTTCTTCTTCTTCTTCTTCTTCCTTCTTCTTCTTCTTCTTCTTCTTCTTCTTCTTCTTCTTCTTTTCTTCTTCTTCTTCTTCTTCTTCTTCTTCTTCTTCTTCTTCTTTGCTTCTTCTTCTGCTTCTTCTGCTTCTTCTTCTTCCTCTTCTCCTCCTCCTCTTCTTTCTCTTCTTCTTCCTCTTCTTCTTTTCCTTTCTTCTCCTCCTTCTCCTTCTCCTCCTCCTTCCTTCTTCTCTTCATCTTCATCTTCTTGGTCTTCTTGGTCTTCTTGGTCTTCTTAGTCTTCTTCTCCTTCTTTTCCTTCTTCTTCCTCCTCTTCCCCCTCCCCCTCTCTCTTCCCCCTCCCTCCTTCCCCTATTACTACCCCTTCACCTCTCTTCCTCCTCCCCCTCCTCCTCCCCCACCCCCTCCTCTCCCTCCTCCTCCTTGATTCCTGCATCATTTTCTACTTCCCCTTTTAGCTATGGTCTGTACCCTTTCTTTGTTGCCCCTTTGTAGGATAGATATCATAACTACTTAGGAACCAATGCTGTTTTAGAAGTTTTGAAATAACTAAGCTGCTGTAAGTTAAGGTTTGCTGGTTTTATTATACATGGAATTTTGGGTGGAACTCTTTTAGTTAAGAGTTGATAATTTTCATGCTTGACCACACAAAGGGGATAAAACTGGAGGGAACGGTTCTTGCTTTTGTTGGTGGTGAGAGCAGTGAGGTTCTACTATTATTTGTTTGTTCAGTCCACTGTTTCCCTCCATCCTCTCTTCTGTTTGATGGCAACAGAGAGTAAGCTCTCCTTGCCAGTTACCAAATAAAGCTGGAAAGATCACGAGATGATCAGGAAGAGCGACTGCCAGCACTAAGTAGAGAGCTGAAATCACATCAGACAAGTAGAACTTTTGCGTTGCTAACCTTTTAAAAGACCCAAAAGGTTGTCACTACCATGTCAACTGCTATTAGTCACCATGTCAGAACAGAAGCCCACATTTCTTCATGAAAATTTCAGGGTTTTGACCAGAAAGACATCAACACACACGTCACTCATCCAGACCGTTCATTTCTCTGTCCCCTCACCTACCACTAGAGATGGACGCCCGCACTTAATTATACTTCACCCACACACATAATTTAATTTCTTGCACATATGTTAATTATACCCTCAACATAAGCATCCAAGTATACCCCCTCCTTTCCTCACATCTAATTATAGCCCCCCACTTATGAATGTAATTACCCTATCATCCGCCCATCTAATTATGCCCTCCTCAACATATTTAATTGCACCGCCCTGTTCAAGGACCTAATTATATTGGAAGCAACACACCAATTAAGCCCCAACCCTCCATCAATATTGCTCTGATGCATACAACTGTGTCCTCTTACCCAAATGCTTCATTTCTTCAACTAAGGATGAACAATTTTCCAGGAGGAAATCCCTAACAAGCATGGTACCCAATGGCCAGGCAAAATAGGCCCCCGGTTGAACCAAAGAAACCCCAGTTCCTTCCAGGAGGTAAACTAGCATGTGTTTGCTTTTCAACCACTTGACAAAGCCTTTGGAAGTCCAAACCAATTTCGGCTGTGTTCTTCCTTTGCACGCGTGAGCATTTTTGTGACAGAAAAACATCTAGAATTAGTCCATTTATTTCAAGGAAAATGCTTCTTATTACAGATAGTTAGTTATTGAATTCTTTGTTGAACATTACCCCAAACTTTCTCTAGGGATATGTAAGTACTGAGTATAGAATATCTGCAGAACAGTTTTGCAATTATGCAAGAACAATTCCCCAAAAATGTTAATGCTAAGATGTGTACTCTGCTCTCTGCTAACAACATTGTGATTTTGAAAAGGAAAGTCAACAGTATAGTTTCTACAAAGCATGCAAACTTTGGAAATTGAGGTGAATATTTATACACTAGTTACGTGTGTGTGTGTGTGTGTGTGTGTGTGTGTGTGTATGTGTGTGTGTGTATGTGTGTGTGTGTGTGTGTGTGTGTGTGTGTGTGTGTGTGTGTGTGCAGGTCATGTTAGGTATCTTCCTCAACCACTCTTTGCCTAATCTTTTAGAAACAGAGTCTCTCACTGAACCTGGATCTTGCACTCTTGAGCATGTCTGCTGTCCAGAGAGCTGTAAGGACCTCTCTCCTGCCTCTGTATCCCAGGTACTGGAATTGAAAGGAAACAGCACATCTAGCCTTTAGGTGGGTACTGGGGATTGAACTCAGGACCTCTTTCTTGCATGCCCATTATTAATACCTTGTCCATTAAAATTTGTTGCTCCAACAGCTATAAAAAGTAACACTTTGAGTTTTTGCACATTCGACTTAATCTGTTAGCTCAGGACATAGCCCCACGTGGTTTGACTCCACGTGACCGTTAAGACGACTTTTTGAAAATCTTATAGTCGATGACAAGTTAATCACTTAGTGCTGATGTCATTTCTCTCTCCCAAATGGCAAAGCAGGGACAGGGGCTGGACCTTACACCATGCCTGTGTGTGGCCGCATTTCAAAAGTCATCAAAGTTACTGGAGCCGTTATTTTCCTCGTGGTGTAAGGGATCAGGAAGAACACATACCATTCCGGCAGAACTGAGAGCAGGAAGGACCTGCTCGCCCATTGCTGCTGGCCCTACACTTGCACAGCCTTCACTGGAAATAGCATTAAGAGGGTCTTTTAAAGTATGGAGGGTATACCTTCCCGTTAGCGCAGCAGGGCTAAACCTGTTAGCAAACCCCCATCTCCAAAGACATTTACATCTCAGTTTGTAACAGTGGCGAAATTACAGTTAGGAAGTAGCAATGGAAATAAGTTTATGGTTGGGGTCGCCCCAGCATCAGGAGCTGTATTAAAAGGTCACAGAGATAGAAAGGATGGAAACCACCGTGTTAGTGAATGTTGTCCCGAAACCTTGTGAGCCTGCATCCAACTCCCAGCCGTCACCTCCCACTCTCTTGAACTATAATCCCTTGGGCTTCTCATTTGTGACACTGGGGCCTACTCCATAAAGTCTGAGGACTGAGGCGTCGTATCAGACACCAAGTGGTCAACGGCCACTGTTTTAGTTTTGTATTAACCAACAGTGCCTTGGCACCATAGGCTAGAAATGGATTTGGTTTTTGCTTGGTTCTGTCTTCAAATTATTCCAACATCTACTGCCTCAGAGGCCCTTGAGTTCTTCCTTCGGGCTGTAATTAAGAGTATACACACACACACACACACACACACACACACACACACACACACACAGAGAGAGAGAGAGAGAGAGAGAGAGAGAGAGAGAGAGAGAGAGAGAGAGAGAGAGAAGAAGTGGGGGGACTGGTTACATATAAATGGCCTCTAGTCCATCTCATAGCAAATAGTCATTCCTATCCTAATTCCTCCAAAATGAGGCCTGGTATAAGACACTCATTCTCAATCTAAAGGTCCCACCATATTCCCCGACACAGATCTTCACCAAGGTACCCTGGACACTCCACCAGCATGAACTTCATTTGTGCCCATGTGACCTAGGCAGATGCCCGGCATCCTGTCTATGCTTTTCACATACCCTTACTTCCTGAAGCCACAGCCCACATCTGTGCCCCTTCCTTAGTGGAAGCTGCTATAGCACCCATGCCCCCTCTCCTGTTTTTCTTCGTCCTTCAGATCTGCAGGTGGCAGACAGGAAATGCCCATGAGCTCAAGGAGTACTTGACAATGTAAGCAGATTTGACGCAAGTTAGAATTCATTTATGCTCAGTGAGTCATGAGAGCCAGCGTTGTGTCAGAACTGTGTGCATTGGCTTGTAAATCTATACGGAATCAGATGGAATCATTTCCTCAGCACTACAGAGGCCGTTCGTGGAAACCACCCCCTACACACAACAAAACCATCACCAAGTATAGGTGGGAGGATACAGTGGACCGCAGACTGGGTGCCTGTCCCTGATTTCCTGTTTTCTCACTTATTTCTAGAAGCAACCTTGCCACCGAAAGGGACACCACACTACTCCTTCTTCCTGTCCCCCCTCCTCCAAAATCAAGAACTACGAAAATCAAGTGAAATTGAACTAAGGACATTTGACAAATATTTGTTATCAAGCCACCAGCTACTGGGCACTGTAAAACAGCCACGTCCAAAAATCCCACCCTCTTGACTCGGTGTTTGTTCTGCAAAGAGGTCGCATGAATTAAGAGTTCCATTCTGTCTCCAGCTATAAACACTGTATAGTCAGTTAGCAACTTAGTGGATGGCTAAACTGTTAATCCAGTTTCATGGATTAGAGACTTGAACTAACAATACCAAGATCAATTGCCCGCTAACTGAATATGGGCGTTGTGAAAAGAAAGCAAGATCGATGGTCTTTTGTACGACTGTTTCATCTATTAAACAACAAGGAAATGAAGCCTCAGAGTTCGTTTTAGGAAAGATGCTGCCTGCATTTCCCTGGCTCTCTGAACAGCACTTAGGGGAGTGAAGTTAACTTCTGAGCATCCTTTATTCCTAGGAAGGCTCCCCAAATATCGCAGGAGCTCCCCTCATCAGTCTCTGAGCACTTAACTCAGGGAGCCTCTAAATTTCCCACTGACAGTCCTATGTCAACTTACTTCATTCTGCCTTGTAGCCACCACCTTCTCTCCCTTCTTCATGATGTGGTCTCCAGAAACTGGGCTCATCAGTACCAATAGTTATGATACACGTTCCTGGTACCTGGGCTGCATAGTTTTATGGCAACTGGACACAGGCTAGAGTTATCTGACAGGAGGAAATCTCAACTGAGGAACCTACCCATAAGATTGGGCTGTAGGCAAGCCCATTGGGTATTTTCTTGGTTAATGATTGATGCAAGAAGACCCTATTGGAGGTGATGCCACCCCTAGTCCTGGGTCCTACAAGAAATTGGGGTGAACCAATGGGGATCAAGTCGGTAAGAAACTTTCTTTGTTTTAGTTCCTGCCTCCAGGTTCCTTCTCGACTCCCTAAGCTGACTTCCCTCGGTGATGGAATGTGACCTGAGAGTCATGAGTGGTATTAAACCCCTTTCTTGTTAAGTTCCTTTTGGTCGATGTCTTCAAACGGTTCTTCAACAGTAGCAGCAGCCAGATCAAGTCCATCTGGAGGACAGATGTGGCTTGTATGTGGTGCTCTAGAGCTTGAGCAAAACTACAGTAGACTCAGCTACTCAAAGAGTGGTGGTCATGGGCAGGGCAAACCCAAATTACAGAAAAAAATACGAGAACACACGTGTTTCAGGGAAGAGGACACACATGTTTTGGGGAGCTTCTTGCCTCTGGGTGAGAAAATTCCCTCCTTCTGGGGCTCACCTGAAATGAGGCTCTTTGGAAGATAGTTTAACAAGGGCACACACCCAGGATTCTACAGAACAAACCCAGAATTCCACATGACAAAGAAAAGGTCCAAAGATTTTTTCATTGGCTATTTTATGTATTTACAGTTCAAATGTTATCCCCTTCCTCCCTCTCCCATCCACCCCCTGCTTTTATGTAGGGGAAATGAGCCTTCACAGGACCAAGGGCTTCTCCCCTCATTGATTCCTGAGAAGGCCACCCTCTGCCACATATGTGGCTGGAGCCATGGGTCCCTCCATGTGTGTTCTTTGGTCGGTGGTTTAGTCTCTGGGAGCTCTGGGGGGTCCGGTTGGTTGATATTGTTCTTGTACTCACCTATCACTCCCTGCTGCTCCCTAGCCCTGTGCTGCTGATGTCTCTTATGCTTTCTAAACCAAGATAGACTCATTTTTCCAATACTTTGCACTCTGCCTTGGTGGCTTATGTATGATGAGTCTCTTTCCGTTTCATAATGCCAGCGTGTTATTAAACTGCAATGCTGATTCACAACTTAATCAATTCCTTCGTGTTGGGCCGTCTCTGTCATTTTCCGCACACCTCTGAACGATGGTGGTGCACACACCTGTCTATCATCTGAGCCCTTTGGTGGTTCAGGCAGAAGGATCATAAGTTCCATTGACAACAAAAAAATTTTGAATTGAGATTGTTTATAACTGTGGCAGCAACTCAGGGGTTGGTTATCAGCCAAGTCTATTCCCTCTTTGATACGGATAATAGAGATCAGATAATTCTACAGAAACCTCCAGACTGCCTTTGAAGAGATAACTTTATCAACCCAGTCAGTCCACTCCTGCTGCCCCACGGCCTTGAGCACTGATCCAATCATTTCCTGAGGAGACACCCTGAGGTGTGGTCAGGTCATGAGTGCTCAAGCAGGGTCTACTCAAGAGAAGGCTGTGCGTTGCTTCCTCAGGATTTCCTGGGTCATATTGATAAAGTGTTCATTTATTAATGCATGGAAAATTCAACAAGCGACCCCAGATCTCATTACACTAGAATTCAAGAGACTGTTACACCGTGATTGATTTACAGGACATTAATCGGCAGGGGAAGGCAGGATCGTATAAACAGCTAATGACGAAGATTTGGACCGCAAAAGGGATGAGTTGAACCCCGACTTGGGGTCCATGGCCTTCTAGAAGTTAATCCTAGTCAGGAGCTTAACATCCAACCTCCAGCACCCAAGCAAAACAAAGCAAGAGCAGCCAGGCGTGGCTCTGTGACCAGTCATCCCAACAGTGGGACGGACGCAGAGACGAGGCTTGACAGCCTAGCCAAAACAAGCTTAGGGGACAGGGAGGTATTCCAGGTCAAGGAGATAAGGTGGAGAGAGACATAACGGACACTTTATTGTGGGTTCTACACTTGTACACAAGTGGACGCACACCAAACACACACACACACACAAACACACACACACACACACACAACCAAATTATAAAAATACTCACTGTGCAGGGTATTTTTTCTAATACACTACATTTTTTTGTGTGTGGATTTTCATTTGTTCCCTAAATATTTTACCTAGAAATGTTACATGTTTAGGTGACCGGATCCATTTACTTAAATAAATTTACCTTCCATTTCTAATTTAAGATTAAAAACAGATTTAAAATGTAAAGTGTTCCCCTAAAATGGAGCGCTTACTTGTTCTTCTCCTCGTCCCTGATTTGTCAGGTCAACCTACAAAGTGGTGATTTCATCACGGTACCTTTATATGTGTGTCATCATGCTATGCTCATGCCAACACGGTTCATTAAGAACTCTCAGAGTTGAACTCCCAGAACTCGGGAGGCTGATTTGAGAGAATCATTGATGATCAGGCCATCCTGGGCTACATAGGAAATTTCAGGCTAGCCTTGGCTACAGTTTGAGACCCTGTCTCAACAAACCAAGAAGAGAAGGAAGAGACCGGAGGTAGGGGGACAGGGATCAGTCAGTCTCTGTAGATTGTACGCAGACATCAGCTTGCTCTATTTATACAACTGCTAGGTATTAGCAAAACTGGAAAGGCACCAGAAGGCCTATTTTTCCATGTGTTGGCCCTGTTTACTTGCATGTGCCTTTTCTTACACCATCTCTCTGGCATCAACGTTCCCTGAGTGAGGGCGGTTTCTCTCTATGACAGTGAGGGAGAGTGTGTTAACTATGAATCTGGGTGTGAGGGAGGGTGTGGTCTGGGTAGGTCTGGCTGTAAGGGAGGGTGTGGTCTGGGTGGGTCTGGCTGTGAGGGAGGGTGTGGTCTGGGTGGGTCTGGTTGTGAGGGAAGGTGTGATCTGGATGGGTCTGGTGGTGAGGGAGGGTGTGGTCTGGGTGGGTCTGGGTGTGAGGGAGGGTGTGGTCTGGGTGGGTCTGGCTGTGAGGGAGGGTGTGGTCTGGGTGGGTCTGGTTGTGAGGGAGGGTGTGGTCTGGATGTGTCTGGTTGTGAGGGAGGGTGTGGTCTGGGTGGGTCTGGCTGTGAGGGAGGGTGTGGTCTGGGTGTGATGGAGGTTGGTCTCTTTGGATTTGGATTTCTCATGGATGGCTAAATTTCCCCCTTTTTTGCCAACCAGAACTTCAGGAAATTGAAGCCCCTTGGTTGTTGTCTGGCAGTGGCCTAGAGGGGTCCTTTGGTGCATATATCCTTTAACCATCTCTATGGGGAAAAGTATGCACGGACAGCCTAATTTTTGAGGCTGTCTTTTCTGAATACACCAAACTCGATAGGAAAACCTCAGAAGCCCTATCAAGTTTGGGGCTGGCCAATCTGTCTCGCAGCGCTTTTCAGGCGTAACTTCATCGGAGAAGACTTTGCAGAGAGGTGGAATGATACCATGTGCAAGCCCTCCGTGTATTGTTCACGTAAGCCAAACACTCAACAACCGTCTTGTAGAGGTTCAGTTCATAAAAACGGCCCACGTCGTGTAACCAGCCATGCTGTGTACATGAAGACCAAGAACAGTGCAGTGGACGACTCAGAGGGTCCCTGGGGGCTCACTAAGCACTTGTGTCTTAACCTCAGCTTCCCTCGGCTGTGAAAAGAGAAAATACCTCCACTGCCTATTAAATTAATTAAACAAGGGGCTGGGAAATGGCCCAGGGGTTAAGAGAGGTCGTTTTTGTTCCAGAGGACTCAAGTTTGGTTCCCAGGACTCAGGTTGGACATCTTACCACCCACAACTGCTAATAATTCCAGGGTCTGACGCCCTCTGACCCTTGACCCCTAAAAGCACCTACACACAATTGGTGTGCACACACATGCGCGCACACACGCACAGGTACACATATAAATAAATAAGTAAACAAATGAACGAACTGTTAGTAATTAAATACAATGGCAACGAAACAGGCCGAGGTTGGCACTTAGGAGTCACAGTTCTTGCTACTACCAAGGTCTTGACCATGAAAATGCCAGTCACCCACCCTGCTCTGAGAACATCTCTGCTTCTGGTCACTTTTCCTTAAGCCTCCCACACTTGCCTTCCCTACACCCTAATCCCGTGGACACCCCCGACTCCTCACTAGTTTCCTGTCAACCATCTGGCAAAGTAGAAAGGCAAGAGTCCTGTAGGTTCCAAAACACAATTTTTATTCCCTTTGAGTATGCTCTTTTCAAACATGGCCACCATGATCTACAGCATTAGGCCCACCCCCTTTCTTTGTTAGTGAAGTACTGTCTGCCTTCCTCCCCAAGGTTTTCTGACCCCCGTTCATGCACCCTATGTCTTATAAATCTTGCTTGCTCAGTGTTTATCTTCGGAAGCCATAACCCTTCGTCTTCTAAGTCTTTCCCCGCTTCTATTAGTTCTTCAAACAAAAGGTCGGCCATAAAGCTACCAGATACATCTGAAGCTAATGGCTGGGATTTACTTAATTTCTCGACCCATTCCTGGCTGGCTTTTGAACATGGCTGAGCACTCTAGCACTTCCCTCTCAGCACCGTTTCCGTAAAATGTGATTACAGTCTAAAAAGGAACTTTTGGAAATTACTTAAGTTTATGATGTTTTACTAATCCCAGGAAAGTCACCAAACTTTCAAGTCAAAGGCGTATTGTTCTGTTCCTGCTGCCGAAACCTCTTCAGGGGTAGAAGCTCTCAGGGGTTGAAAATTATGATTGTCTCTGGCAAGGGGTTGCTGGGAGGCTGTATCGACTGGCCCGTTTCCTAAACATATTGGCTCCAGAGTGCTTCAAGATGAAAAGATATTTTCCCCCGCCAGCTGAGCCAAGATAACTCAAAAACACGCAGGCTATATGTTAATCTAAAAACATGAGCCCCACGCATGTGTTCTGTGGGGAAACTGATCCAGAAAGATCAGATGTCGGGAAACTGAATTAAGGCAGAGCAGCACACCGTACTTAGCACTGGTGCTGAAACCAACAACAGGGAGACTGAGAGGCCAGGTTCTTAGGACGCTGCCCTAGGCTCTTTTTATCATGTTTGTCTGGTTAGAAGGTAGACAGAGCCGGGCCATGCCAATGTCTCCATATAAATCTTCTGGCAAAACAGCAATTTCTCCCTACCCTGTCCCACAGATTGGGTATTTCGCAATGATACACTACCTGTCAGGAGTGACATGGAGTCATGTGTTAAATCAAGGCTTGGATGGAAAACTCCCCCACCGGCTCTGTGTTTTAGCTCTCGTTTTCCTGGGAGCTTTGTTTGGAAAGGTGGTAGGGTCTTTAGTGGGAAGGAGGCTAGAAGGAATGTGCCTCTGAACATGGTGGGCCTCCCTTATAGCTGACCTTTGTCTGTTTCCCTAGTCCAAAACCATGTGAACAAAATGGCTGGCACTTCTGCCACATTAGCCACAGCCCCCCGGCTTCCTGTGCCTTCCCTGGTGATGAAGGGCACCCTCAAACTGCAATCCAAAATATACCCTTCTTCCTTACACTGCTTGTTATAGGGATTCGAGCATAGGGACAGAAAAACGCACAGAGTAACAGAAGGAGCACATTGTAACAGCCATCTGAAAATAACTGTATTGACGTCCCAAGGATTCGGGCTGGGACTGCCCAAACACACTCCTTCCCCTGTACAGCTGTCACCTCCACTCTGCTAATGAACCTCAGGTCTCTACTCAACGGCACTAAGCAGAGGAGAGGCATCACAGCTCAGAAGAGGCCTTGGCACGCCAGCCGAATAGGACATGCAGAACATTTGGGGGTGGGAGCTCAGGCACAAATATGAACAGATAACGAGCTGGCAAAACAGAAAATTGAACACACAAGGAACATTATAAGATACTGAGTTCACTTGGATGTGTCTGGCATGAAAGAAAAACTCTCAAATGGATGTTAACGTGTCTGTGAGAAAAAAGAAAACCCGGGAATCAACTCGTTCATTTATTTATCCACTCATTATTCCTGCTAAAACGTATGAAGTCTCTTTTACATTCTAAGCGCAATGCTATGCGCAGATACCTACCCTAATTGAGTGTCTTCTCTAAGAGCTTTCCAGAGAAGTGGAGAAAGGGCCTTGTGCACTGAAACACAGATCCCAAACATGAAATTCAAACAAAATCTAAGGGATAATCAGAACTTAAAGAGGAGGAGGCCAGGAGCTTCAAGGAAAGGGGACTGTGTGCCTGGATCTCTGTTAAATCAGGGAGCACGCGTGGGACTTATGAGGACCAGTAAGATTAAGTATGAGGACAGGAGCAGTCATGTGGAAGTTGATCCCAGAGGCCCGGATGACGCCAGGTCAAATGGGGGTGGACAGCAGTTAAGGAGTTTGCCTTTGTCTCAACATGAATGAGTCCATAGTCCAGCGCTGAGGGGAAAGCACGAGCAGGCAGAGTCTTATCTTGCTCTTTAAGAATGGTGACTTGAGCAGCGGCTTGGAAAATGGACGGTAGAGGAGGTCAGTGTGATGCAGGGAGCTCATTAGGAGCTGTCTGGAGGATGCTGGGCAGCGACTCCATTACACCTGAGGAGATGCTAGCCTAACGTCGATGATGGGGAAATTTCTAAATGGATATAAGAAAGAACATCAAGTTTTCCTTCAGCTCCGTTGTGGATTCAATGACCCCTCCAAAAGGCAGGTAAAATTTAATCATGTTATAATACCTTTAAGAGATGACTAAGCCATGACGGGTAATTAATGCTGTTATGGGAAGAGTGGGTTAGCCACTGCAGGAAAACTCTTACCAAATTCAACTACAATTACCTCAACATCAACACCTTTTCCCACCTTAATAAAGAACAGAAAGCTTGAAAACCCCGAGTTTAGATCCAAGAGGAATCAAAATCTTATACTTAAAAAACTATTCATTTTCAATTTACAAAACGTTATCTTGCTCCCAAAAGCAAAACCTTCTCCACCACATAGCCACGCACCCGCTTTCTAACGAGCTGCCAAGATGATTCCTTAATTAACACTGTGCCCAATCCTCTCCTTCCCTTAGATTTTTGACTCCTCTGTTGTAGTTGGGCTCCACGGAGCTAGACATAATATAGAATAAAACCTAAAGATCTCGTCTGGGAAAAACTCGACAGCCTCGTGGGATTCATTCTCATTCTCCACAGACAGCCTGAATTTCTGTCAGAAGTTTAGAGCCCAGGATGAGAACCGGGTGCTATCTCAGAAGTGATTCCGGACGACTAAACCTCGAGAACTGTGGGCCGTGCTTGTCAACAGTCTGGGAACAGGGCTTAGGTCCCAAGTTCACAACTGCTTCTAACTCCAGTTCCAAGGGGCCAGACGCCCTCTCCTGGCCTTCACAGGACCAGACCCGCAAGTGGTGCGCAGGCACCCACGTTAGCAAAAAGCACCCATATAAAGACATGCCCATGAAAGCCAAACACAAAGATGGCAGCTACTCCACAGTCCTCTCATGACGCACCTGTCTTCTCAGTAGCTCTTTGGAGAAAGACGGACAACAATCCACTGCAAAACCGCCAGCTCAGTTTACTGAATCAACGCTTCGTATCCCATTATCTCTCCCATTTACCCTGTGGCCTGTTTATAACGACAGAGATGTATGTGCTCCCAAATCTATAGCTTTCCATCAGTGGTCCACATTCCCCTGAGCCCTACACTCAACAGAATCCTACACTGTCTTGGGAAATTGACTTCGGCCCTTGGTTAGTGGGGAGCTTTTGCACATCACTCTCTGGTGTCACCAAAGTTCCAAGAAAAGGCTCAAGTCCACAAATGCTTTGGCAGAGGAGAACAAACAGGGGCTGAGGATGTGGCTTAGTCAGTGGAGAGCCTTGCCTAGCATGTATGATGATGCCCAAGGTTTATTCCCCAGTACTGGGTAAACTGGGCATGGCAGTCTCTGCCTACAACCCCAGCGTCTGGTAGGTAGAGACTGGAGGAGCCAGTATTCAGAGTCATCTTTGGCTACTGAGTGTGCTGGAGGCCAGAGAGCCTAGCCCACCTGAGACCCTGACTAAGAACAAAATGAAACAAACAAAAAACCAACAGTGATAATCATAGCATGTGTGTTAAACATGTTTTAAGATTGCTTCTGAAAATACCACAAAATTTAAAGACCAGAGGTCATTCATTCTATCTTACAAATTATAAAATCAGAGTGGACATAGTGAGTAAAACTTACATAGAATCACAAATGTCACCAGGAAAAGACCAAGGGTGGACATGGGTCTCTATTATCCATCATTTGACCCAAACCAGAAAGGTAAGTTCCTGAATCTCTCACTGATAATGGAGGAAGTGATTCTAGATTCCTACACGAAAGCAACATGCAGAGGTGCTGGAGTCTCTCTGGGGACCTGGATTTCTCTTGTATAAATATCGAAACAATGTAATTGCTTGTTTCTCTTCCAAGTGGTTTACTGGGGCACACAAAGCCAAACAGATACGGTATGGTGAAGGAGTGGGCAGTCTCCAACTCCACACTCTTGTTTTCCTCCTGAATGGTCACAAATGGAAAGCCACCAGCTGTCCAAGGTAGGGAGAGGGAAAGTCTTTAGACAGTTTCAAAGTAACAAGTGACAGGGAATAATTCGCCTACTAGAGATCCATCCTGTCTCTAACAGAAATAAACAAATGATACAATGTTTTAAGGTTTTCGTGTGTATGAATATGTTCAGCTTTGTGTGTGTGTGTGCATGCATATACATTTATGTGTGCAGTTTCATGTGTGTGCAGCTTCATGTGTATATATGTGTGTGCATGCATGTGTGCAGCTTCTTGTGTTTGTGTGTGTGTGTCCGTGTGTGCACACGTGAGCACAAGCACGCGCACACACACCTATAGAAATCAGAGGTAGACATCCTAAGTCTTTTTAAATCACCCTCCATTTTTTTAAAGGTTCCTCACTGGACCTGAAGCTTGCCAATTAGGCTAGCCTGGCTGTGCCAACACCAGTGAAGGTTTCTCATGTTTCCTCCCTGGGCTGGGATTATAGACGCACACTGCCACACCCAACTCTTACATGGTTCTAGGGATTGAACTCAGGT
The DNA here is from genome assembly GCF_011064425.1 of Rattus rattus. NCBI lineage: Eukaryota > Metazoa > Chordata > Mammalia > Rodentia > Muridae > Rattus > Rattus rattus. The sequence goes on from NC_046159.1 coordinate 667,850, forward strand.
ATTGATGCTTATATGGCAAACACTTTAATACCTTAGCCATCTTCCTAGGCATCTATAAAATCTTTGGAATTCATGAAATCTTTGAAATCTTCCTGGCTCAGTTTCCCATCCCGGCTTCATGCCCAGCAGTTCTGGACACCAGAGCTGGTGTCTAACACCTTTCAGTCTTAGTTTCACCCATGAAGTGAAAGATGACAATGTACAGAAGAGTTTAAAGGTCAGACCAAGATGACATGACAAAAGCCAGGCACATAGTATGGGTCGGCAAATGCAGTGTGTTGTCCTGGAATTCAAGCCCTGGACTACCAAGCCTCTCTTGCAGCTAGACCTGTGCATGTGACACAGTCCTGACCAATGACACAAAAGCATTAGTGTGTCAGGACTTCTCTTGGGTCTCCCTCTTCCTGGCGGGATTCTGGAACTAAGGTATTTCCCTTGCTATCAGCTAGTGTTGTTCAGCAAAAGAAGATCTGACAGTACACAGTGGTCAAGACCCACTCCTGGATGACCCCCTCTCTACTTTCCTATTACTAGAGATAAGCAAGCACCCATTTGGTTACAAAGCAAGCCTGACAGTATAATGAAACACGCATCTGCCAATGCTCTGTGCCCTGCAGACTCAGTCCCCTTATTTCTTTACAGTTGAAAGGGTGTGTATTTGGGAAAGCGACTACAGTGATACAACTATTTATAGCAGGATACAGATTTCACTAGGAGGAAAAAGAAATTTCTGTGAGACACAGGAATATCCAGGAGCTGAGAACATGACATTCAGCACAGTTCTATGAGGAAGGATAACGTGCACTGTCATTTCAGCAAGGCCAGTTTCAAAAACTATTTTGGATTTACCCAGAGGCCGAGGGCACAGTCTAGCCAGGCTAAGGGGAGCACAGTGGGAACCTGTGATCAAATGAGGAGATGGAGGCCAGTGTTAGCATGGTGTGTGGTGTGTTTATTCCCTGTACATGGCTTTGGGGACTATTGTGAGGAAACTGGTTTGGTTTGTGACCCACACCATGTGACTATTCATCATGAGGAGAAAGTGAGAAGCTAACCATATTTTTATTGTACCAAGAGGGGCATTTTTCAGATCCTATCAGCACAGATGTGGTATCTATAATCCCTGTGCCTTTCTTGCTCAATTCTAAAGAAGTGTATGCTTCTCCAAGCGAAGTATTTTAATCCAAAATAAATTTGATACAGTAATTGTTGCATGTGCTAGACTATGAAGGCTTAGCAGGGACAGTCCTAAGTTGGGGGTGTGGCTCAAGCACTACCACACTATGCCCTGGGTTCAGTCCCCCAGAACCGTACAACAAGGGAGAAAGGGATAGAAGATCCTTAACTAATAAGGAAAATGCTAATCCAATGTAGGGACTGTCTCTCTGGTGCGTGGGTCGAGGGGTGATACATGTACAGATACATGAGTATACACATACATCGAAGCCAAAGGGAAGCTTAGGTGTCACCCTCCTTGTTTGAGGCAGTATCTCACACTAGAACCCAGCTAGACTGGTGGGCCACTGAGCCCCACTGACCCACCTGTCTGTGCACCCCACCTCCTGCACTAGAATTGTGTCTGCCACTATGTGGGCACTGAGGATTTGAACTCAGGTCCTCATGCTTGCACAGTAAGCACTTTACTAAACTGTCTCCAAATCATCATACTTATTCTCTGTATGCATGCACGTGCACGCATACACACACACATCATACACACACACACACACACACACACACACACACACACACACACACCCTGCAAAAATTAAAGTGAGCCCTTCCATGGTCGGGAGTCTGTGGTCAACCTGAGTTGATATGATAGCCAGGAAGGAAGGCAGGAAGTGTACCTTCAGTAATGGCTTCCTCTTCCTTCTATGCCTGTTCCACCTGAAGCCCCAACCTATGAATGACACCACCTATATTCAGGATGGATCTTCCCCCTTAGATGTTTTCCCATATGCCAATCATCTCTGGTCATGCTCCCACAGACACACCCAGAAGTGTGGGTTTCTCATCTGGGTGTTTCTTAATCCAAACTGGCCAGTTTAACTATCCAAGTATTTCAGATGACAGAAATCTCTTAGCCTAGGCTCCCCATCCTTGGGAGGTTTTGAAGCCTGTTCCAAGAATCCTTATTAAAAAGTTCCAGCAAAAAATAATTAAATTATTAAAATAAAGTCAGGTGTCCACGCCTAATCATGTTCAACAGTTATTTCAACAACGTACATTCGCAGAGCCCTTTGATATAAGTACATGAGCCCTTGATCCCTTCCCGTTGAGTCTGGGTGGAACCTAGACATGGCGTCCTGGCAAACAAGTAGGTGGGAATGGGTTCAGTGTGATGTGGGAAGCATCACACTGCCACCAAGACGGAAGTTTTTCCCTCCAGGGCTCACGCCAAAGTCCTGGGATCAGGAGAGAACTTTTGGGGAACAGTAATACGTGCGAATGCAATTGTGCAGGTAACTATCACGCATCAGCACTCAAAACTGTTGATGATGAAGCCGTGGGGAGTTGCACAAGGTCCGTGGGGAGTTGGCAGACTGGGAAAGCAAAGCTTTGGTGTGACATCTCCAAGTTACGGCACCCTTCAGATCCTCATCTAAGGACACGGCCCCAAAGAGGACCCAAAACGCTCTTGCAATAAACACCTTTCTCTCCTCTTGTACCTTGGCAGCAGCAGTGAGGATGAGTGGTAGAGGAATGATAACAATGAGAATACTGGCTAACATCTGTGGGGTGTGTAGGGGGCGTGCTCAGTAGAGACACACAGGCTGGGCTAGGGAATGAGTGACCAGGGACTTGTTTTACTGAAACTCAGCCGATGAGTTGTGATCTGGATTAACCAGCTGATCAGACTGGATAGGGGTTAGTCAGGCATCCCTTGGTGAGGGTCTTCACAGAGATTAGATCACGAGGGCCATGGCCTTATGAATGCTTCAATCCATTGAGAGACTCGGTTTCTTGGGATAGATTATTGGAAGGCTCTAGAATGGTGGAAGGCAGTGCTTGGTTGGAAGTAGGTTGCTATGGCCTTTGGGGACCAGACCTTGTCCTGACCACTTCCTGTTGTGACTTCACTTCCTGTCTGCCATGACGGGAGCAGTTCAGCGGCACCCTGCATGTAAGCTCTGAGTCTCGACCAGTCTGACCACTTTAAAGGGCTGACCAGTGCACTCAGGGGAAGCCATGCTTGCTCTCCAAACCAAGGAGAGCCTATTCACCTGCTTTTGAATACGCTACCTTCCTTCTCCTCCGGGGGTGGGGGGGAGCAGAGGGGTTGGCAAACTCATGTTGCTGCTGGTTTTCCAGATTGTTAGCAAAGTAATTAGTCATTTCAGAGTCTCACGGGGAAATCATCATGTAACTTTAAAACCCTACTCAACTGAGCATTTTGCACAATTATGCACACATGGTGATGTAATGGCTTCTGGTCCCTACAGAAAGACACATTTTTCCTTTATTACTCTTGGATGGTGACAGGCACAGAATTCATCCGTTCGCACTTGAAAAGGAAATGCTTCCTTCCCTCCTGTTCCTGTGACGGCAGGCTAGTTTGCGTCTCTTTAATCATCTCTCTGCCTCTGATCTATTTCCTCCCATAAAGCTGAATGCCGTTTGGCATGACTGAAAACCCTCAACTATGAAAGGCCCCGTTGGGCTTGCTTTTAACTTTTCCTCTTACTGTTAAAGACATTTTCCCCCCTCATCCTCGCTTACCTCATCAGTATCTGCTCTTCCTTTCGAAGTTTGTCTTAGAGCCAGGTCTTGCTGTGGTTACTCAGCTTGGCCTTGAACTCACTCTGTGCCTGAGTCTGAGTCTCCTCCATGCGAAGGACAGCGTAGCATGAGTGCCGTCTGCTCAGAATGGTGACACAGACTGAGATCAAGTGTGCCAGGTGTGCTGTGGCCTTCAACGTGATCCAACCTGTGAACATCCTGCCTCAGCCTCCCCTGTACTGGGATCACAGCTATGTGCCAGCGTGCATGGCTAGCACTAATTCCATAGGATCTCGTGCACTGGTTCAAGCTGGCTATCTCCCTCTTGCTACCATCTTGCCGAAGCTTGGGAAATAAAGGCTGCCTGCCACCACCGGCTTCTAGTGTTTTGGATGCAAATTAATCTTCGCATTCCAAGTACTTGAATGAGACCTGAAGAAGAGAAACTTATGTTCTGGCCACTGTTTCTTCTGGATGCCATCACGGCCACAGGAATGGCCACGGTTCTAGAATGTTCTGATCCTAGAAAGCTTAAATCACATTCTGGAACTCAACTGTAGGCGTGGCATCTCGGCCCCTGCTTCCCCCTTCTCGTGTTAGAAGTACCCAACTCCCTTGACAAATTATCTTTTCACCTAAAGCACCCAGAGTGATTTCCATACATTTCCTGTCCTGACTAAGACTCCTGGACTCAGGATCCAGCACATGAGCCAGGCAATCAGAGGTTACGTCGCACACTGGTAAATTTGTCTACACTGCCACTCTGTGAAAAGATATGGCCTATATTACAGAGACAAGAGCTAAATCTCAGAAGAGATGGATAAGTTATCCAATGGGTTTAATTGGTGAGAGACACAGACATATCTCGACCCCACTTTCCTTTGATACTAGGAATCCTCCAGAGCAAAAAGCAACAGAGTGCAAGAAGTACATGAATGTTGGCACAGAATTAACGCTTGACTTACCAGCATGTGCACACGAGAGTGTGTGTGCGTGTGTTTATGCAAGTGTGTATATAGTGTGCTGTGCCTGTATGTGGTGCATATGCATGAGCATGTGAGTGTGCACTCCCATGAGCACACACTTGAGGCTCTCCAGTGTCTTCTACCGTCCCCTGCCTGCTTGTCTTGAGCCGAGGTCCCGCCTTGAATAGAAGCTCACTGGTTTAGCTAGGCTGGCCAGTGAGCTCCTGGGACCTACCTGTCCCTGCCACCCCCATGCCCAGCCCCACCTCAGTGCAGGGGTTATAGGTGCAAGCAGTCATGCCCAGTTTATACAGGCTCTGGGGATTTGAACTCTAGTCCTCATGCTTTATAGCACAGATGTTCTTGCCACCAAGCCAGCTGCCCAACCTGCATTTCCTAATTTCTATCTGCTCCATCGTGTTTCTATGAGTGTTTGCCAGCATGTGTGTATGTGAGCTGTATGCACGCCTGTGCCCAAGGAGGTCGGCAAAGGAGTCAGAGCCATTGGAACTGGATCTTGGATGTGGTGAGCCACCTCATAAGTGTAAACCCAGGTCCTCTCCAAGAGCGGCCATTTTTCTCCATCTCTCCAGCCCCCTCGTTACTGGTGGTTCCCTCCTGCCCTGCAATTTAAACAGCATTCCCTGTAGAACTATGTGTTTATAGTGTCACACCCAAGGGTGATCTAGTACGTACAAGACCTTTCCTTCGTGTTGTTGTTTCATTAATTTTTGGTTAGCATAACCAAGAGTAGGTCGTGTTGTGATGTTTCCATTATAGTTTGTTTGGATCCCCCGACCCCCGCCTTCCCCATTTCTCCTCCTTCCCTCTCCATCTCCCAAATATCTCTTCTCTCTGCTTTCATGACACATACACCCTCTCATCCTTTTCTGTTCTTCCCCACATCCTCTTGGTTCTTCCTTCCTCTCATATGCCCATGTACAACATACACACACACATACACGCACACACACACACACACATATATATATATCAGAGAGAGAGAGACAGACAGACAGTCACACACAATCACAGATACACACACAGACACACACATACAATCACAGATACACAGACAGACACACACAAACACACAGACACACACAGACACAGAGACATACATCCAGAGATATATAAATGCACTCATAGATACACATACAGACACACACACAATCACAGATACACAGACACAAACACAGACATACACAGAGAGAGAGAGAGAGAGAGAGAGAGAGAGAAAGAGACATACATCCAGAGACATATAAATGCCCTCATAGATACACAAACAGACACACATAGACACACACACACACACACACACACACACACACACACGTGCATGTGCTACAATTCTGCATGAGGGAAAGGGTGTGATATCCGCTTTCTAAGTTCCACTTAACATGATGGTCTCCGGTTCCGTTCATTTTCTCAGAGATGATGTGATTTCACTTTTTCTTTACACGTGGATAACTTTCCTTTTGTGCACATGGACCACATCCTCTTTATCTGTTCCTCTGCTGACAGACATGGGGGCTGGCTCTATTTTCATAGTTCCTGTCAGCAGTGAAGGAGTACCGTGGCTACGCGGGTACCTCTGTGATGTGCTCACTTAGAAACCTCCAGGTATGTACCCAGCAATACAGGCTTGCTTTGCAGAGGCTGTGACTCTGGATCTAATGGCACAAATTTATAGGCCCTCATTCTTAGGACTATGCTCATTATGTATTCATTACAGGGTACTTGAAGCTCAGTCCTACTATCTCACCCCGAACTAAGGCTACCCAAAAGACTTGGGAAGACCAAAATTCATTTCTTAGCTTCCCCCTAATGGTTGCTTACCAAAGATCTCCCCACCTTCCACCAAGAGGTCTCTAAAATAAAAATTGTCTTTTTTTTTCAAACCAGCCAGTAAAAAAGCATGCTAATAAGGTGTTCAGGAAACCAAGCAGGAGAACAGGGAGTAAGGGAAGGTCGTCTTAGAGCACTTCAAAAGTGGCCAGACTGAATGCTTTCTCCTGGTACCCAACACTCCTCCACTCCGTAGCAAGAATCCAGCCACAGGAGTAGCATTCAAGAGTTCTGAGGAGACATAGGATCCCCACTCCTCAATGACAGGAGCAGTCCTAAGAAAACATTCCAGCATCTCAAATCTTCCCAATCCTTCCACCGCTGATCTCGGAATGCAAGGATGCGAGCATGGCCTGACCGGCATTCCGTGGAGATCTAAGTGACGGGGGAAACTGTGAACCTATCAGGTCCTCCTTGTTAATATTTTACTTCCTTCCTTGCATCAAAGGGTGGATGGAACATGGAAGGACACGAGGAAAAGTATGTAAGATTAACATGAGCAAAGAGAAGATGAGAGATGAGGTCCCAATGGGTCAGCAGAGCCCTGTAACCCTGTCGGATTGTGAGAAGTAGAACGAATTCTATCACAGTGCAGCAGACTCCACTCACCTGGGGGAAGAGGGAGTACGTGGAGTTGTCGATGGTGAGCGAGTATAGAAACTCCCCGTCATACCACAGGCTCTTCCCCATGGGGGAGTTCACCTTCGTCATTGCAAAGAGATAGGCAGGGTTGCAGCAGTCTTCCATTTGTTTCCTAGGAGAGGAAGAGAAAAAGAAGGCAGGTCAAGGAGCAGCTGGGTCGCTCATCTGTCACCCCCATGGGAACGTGCGGCCTCACCCCGGTGCTAGCTCCCTCTGCAGAGTCTCCACAGCACAGTGCGGATCACACTCTGAGTCACTGGCACTCCCAGTCACTGAGCTGCATGACCGTAATAGTTTGCTTAAAATGTTTTTCAGAAAAGCATTCCAGCTCTCAGGTCACATATGCATGATCCTTGGGGATGCATGGGTTAGTCCAGCCATCCAGGTCCTGTAAAGACTTGGGCTGGCTCTGAAGGGCAACTAGGCATTTACGACAGCAGAAACACACCCGTGGCCCGGCTGTAACTACCAGGTGGTTAAAAACTGTGTGGCGTGATGCTACAGGAGTGTGAAAAGGAGTGGTCCAAACTAGTAGTACCCCAAATTAAGGGCACAATTACAGAGAGCTCCTCAGAGCCCCTCTGAGTAGAAGCAGGTGTGAAAGGAGTGACATGGTCTAAGACACTGGTAAGGCAACTGCTGTCAGTGGTCCTTTGATCTCAGCCTCAGTAGGAGCTGACGCAAATGGACACTATGGCCTCTGCCTTGGCTGTACACCCTCTGTGTTTGAAATACTGGCCTCATTCAGGATTACCTACCCCTAATGTTCTACCTTATAGTCTCTTGTTGTTTCCTCAGGTACTGGCCTTGTTACTGCATTATGGGTGAACCAATCAGTCGCCAAGCTTTAATGAGTAAATGAGATGACAAATTGCAGACACAAAGGCACACCTTGATGGCCAATAGGAAGCACCTGTGAGATTCCTGAGGCACACTTCTGGTGTAACAATGAGTTTCCAGAAAGATTAACTAAAATCTCATGAGATGGGCTAGGTGATCCTTCCTGCTCTCTGATCTTTGCTAGTTTCAATGGGAAGAAGACAAGGAAAAGGGCAGGGGACAAAAGTCTTTTTCCTGTCAAAGATTTTAATGTCATATTTTGCAGCCATACCAGCATTCCATTTATTGTAGACTGTTCTTCTATTCCTTTCCCATCCACCATCACCACCACCACCACTATCACCACCACCACCATCACCATCATAATCATCACCATCACCACCATCACCATCACCATCATCACCACCATCATCATTGTACTGGCTGGTTTTGTGTGTCAACTTGACATGAGCTGGAATTATCACAGAAAAAGGAGCCTCAGTTGTGGAAATGCCTTCATGAGACCCAGCTGTAAGGCATTTTCTCAATTACTGATCAAGGGGGAGGACTTAACCCATTCTGGGTAGTGCCATCCCTGGGCTGGTGGTCTTGGGTTCTATAAGCAAGCAAGCTGAGCAAGCCAGAGGAAGCAAGTCAGTAAGTAATATCCCTCCATGGCCTCTGCATCAGTTCCTGCTTCCTGCCCTGCTTGAGTTCCAGTCCTGACTTCCTTTGGTGATGCAACATGGAAGTGTAAGCTGAATAAACCTTTTCCTCCCCAACTTGCTTCTTGGTCATGATGTTTGTGCAGGAATAGAAACCCTGACTAAGACAAATTGGTACCAGGAGTGGGGTTTTCTGTGACAACCTGACCATGTTTTGGGGAGGACTGTGGAAGGACTTTGGAACTTTGGGCTAGAAGAGCCATTGGGTGTTAAGAGTTCTGTGCAATGACCTGTAGGAGCTTGGAAGATAATGTTGAGAACAGTGCAGAAGATGGAGGCCTGGCTTGTGAAATTTCATAGGGAAGATTTAAAGACTCTTTTTAGGGATGTTACTGTTTTGATTGTGAAGAATCTGTGGTTTTGGTTAGTTAGGGCTAAAGAATCAGCTGTGATCAACAAGATACCAGAACTACTAAAGTGAAACCTTGGCATTACTGGGACTATTCATGCTGGAGCTAAGAAATTAGTGGTGATTAAGAAGAGACCAGCATCACCGAGGTGAAATCTTCTGGGAAGAGCACAAAGCGGCTGTGTTCCAGAGATGCCAAGGTTGTACCTTGTGCTGTGACTGGACGTGGTAATGTATAACAGTCACCCAGATGGTACTGGTTTTGAAGCCATGAAGGAGTTGTGAAAAGCAGCTGAGGGCACTGTGAGAGGCTGTGGAAGGCCTCAGTTGCAGTTGATGGCCCAGGACTGAAGGAGTCATGCAGAGGAGTTGAGGCCTGGCACCATGAAGAGAGCCTGTGAGAGGCTATTGGTGAAGCCTAGCTGTAGCAGAAGACAGCAATGTTTTGGAGATGCCAGTACCATGAGATGACCACCATCTCATGCAGCAGCAGCAGCAGCAGTGGAGAGCAGGCAGCTGGAACCTAGAAGACAATGTGTGTGCTACAAAGGGCAGAGCTGGAGAAGTGACCCAAGCCCTTGGAGGAGCCTAGAAGATCATGAGTGGATCCCAGACATTGGACAATCAAGCAAGCTTAGGCTACAACCACAGATAAACCAAGGAGACCACGGCAAGCTCAGGAGCTCTGTACAGCAAAGGAACAAACAAGAACATCGAAAAGCAACTTACAGAGAAAGAGAGAGAGAGAGAGAGAGAGAGAGAGAGAGAGAGAGAGAGAGGCAGACAGACAGAGAGACAGAGAGGAGAGACAGAGACAGAGAAAGAGAGAGACAGAAAGAGAGACAGAGAGACACAGAGAGAGGCAGAGACAGAGACCGAGAAAGAGAAACAGAGACAGAGAGGCAGAGAGTGCCTAGCACATGTCTGGTAGTTAATATAACTTTTATAAGGAGTTCTTCCAACTCAATCATAAGAAAACCAATAATCCGATGCCAGGACCCAAACAAATGTTTGTCCCCAAAAGAAGCAAAGATGGGAAACAAGGCCGGGATGGCTCCAGGGTAAATGTGCTTGCTGTGCAGGCCTTGTGACATGAGTTTGATACCTGGAACCCAGGTTTTACAGGGTGGGGGGCTGGATGTGACAGTATGTATTTGTGACCTTGACCTTCCCACTGTGGGATGGGATGCAAAGACTGGATCAGAGAGAAAATGGTAAGTCAGCTGTCCTGAGGAACCCTGGGCAGCTGCAAAGAGGCCTTGCCTCAAAAGCAAGGCTGAAGGAGAAAACTAACCAAGCCTACTTCAGCCTGCCCTCTGGCCTGCCCAGATTCACCGTGGCTTTCTTTCTCTCCCTCTGCCTCATTTTTGGCTCTCCATCTCTCTCACATACACACACACATACATAATTACTCCTTTCAAAATTAAGAACGGCAGGCAACAGTCACCCGGAAATGGGCTTAGCTTCCTTTCCCGGCAGGGAAATGAGCGGTGAAGCCACCAAGAGTCGTACTTCACACCTGTACAGATAGGCATCTCCAAAGAGCAAACGGCAAGAAACATCTGTGTGGAGATAAGGAGGCCACACGCTGCTGATACAAAAGTAGACTGTGGCAGGTTCTGTGGAAGAGAACGCAGAGACTCCAAAAGAAACCAAAAAAATGTAATTCTCACGTAACCCAGAGAAACCAAAAAAACGTAATTCTCACGTAACCCAGCTAAACTTACTCTGGGTATGCACCCGAGAGAGAGAAAATCTCCACCTCAGAAAGAAGCCTGTGCTCGCCTCGGTGTGACTCACAACAGTGAATGTATGGCACCCTTCCAGATGCCATTTGCAGATGGATGGACAGGAAACGGAATTTGATTTCACCTTAACTAGGGGACCCTGCCATTTGTCATTTGCACAGACCTCGAGGATATTAGGTTAAGTGAGAGAAGCCAGGCACAGGGGCACAGGGAGTGTATGATGTCATGTGTATGTGGGCTCAAAAGAAAAATGCAAAAGTGTGAGAGGTGAAACTGTGACTATCGTGACAGCAGGGCGGGAAGGAAATGGAGAGGAGTGGAGCAGTGTAGCTCAATGGTCAGAAAACCACCAAGGAAGCCATCAACTGTATGAGGTGGTGTTGCTCAAGATCAAGGAGCTCACCAGTTTGGAGGACTACAGATAACCAAAGTTGAAATGCCAGACAGATTTGGGCTTTTGTGGCTAGGTATATTCTACCTGCTCTCATCACAAATAAAAGTAGTTCTCAGATGACAAACTCTTAATCTGCCTCCCAGCAGCGAACAATGAACATTTTATTCTCTGCGTATCCCAGAAGCCTCAAACACAAAATAAGTGTACTTTTAAAGTGGAGGGGGCCAACCAACACGTGAGTTACTACTTGTGTCTGCAGAGAGATGCAGCCGGGGGCTCGGGGAACATCTGTGGTTGCTTAGAAAGAGCAGGGCTTTGAGTTATGTCCAGGGTTCTGGGAGAGTTTTCTACCCTAAGCTCCAGCCTGGGACCAACGGGCAGGATGAGGGAGAAACCAGGACGTGTTAGCCAGGGATGCTGCCACACATTTATGAGGTGAGAGGATGCGATTCTCTTGGCCAGAATGCACGGCACTGATACTAAGACTCAGAACTGTCCAGCCGAATCGTGTACGCCGTCTCTGTCAATCAGAACAATCAGCTTTTGGAATTTTTGGCAAATTCGCTTCCCTCCCCTTTACTCATGTTTCCTACTGATAGTGAATGATACCTTGTGTGTGTGTGTGTGTGTGTGTGTGTGTGTGTGTTACATAGTAAAAAAAAAATTCACGTGGTTTAAAAAAAAGCAGAAGGAAGTATTACTCAGCCACTGACCTGCTTGCCGCTAACTCCAGGACCTGGATACATTTGCAAACAATTTATAAAAACCCGGGCGGGCATCGAAGTACACAGTGTGGTCCAGTGCTGCAGGAAAGAGAAGAGGCCCTCTCTTTCCCTGGGGCCGCCAGCTAGCCAGCCTAGCCTACTTAGTGAGTTCCGGGTCAATGAGAGATCGTATGTCTAAGACAGACAGTGCAGAGGAATGACACCTGAGGTAATTTTATAGCCTATTAGTACATGTATGCACACACATAAATGTGCATCATACAGAAGAAATTCCGGGTCACACAACGTCCCATTCTCAGCGTGCTAATGATTAGAATCCCAGCCTCTGACCTGGCTCCCGTCTTAAGATGCTGCACTGAGTCCACGAGAGTAAAAACATGATCAGCTCAAGAGGCACTGATGAGGAGGTCGCTCAGGTCTCAGGCCTCCTAGTGGGAGCTGGGGCAGGGGGTCGCAGGCCATGAGACCATCCCCTATGGCAGAGCTCTTCAGCGGTGGGTCATGACCCCACATGTGTTCCTGTAACTGAATGTGAGGTCGCAAAAGACATTGATAAGGGTAGAACATGCAGCAGGTGGATTCGAAATCAAACGCCAGGAAGTGTTGCCGGCAGTTGCCACTTGTGCTGTAGGTAACCTGACAACTGTCAACTGGACGGGATCTAGAATCGCCCAAGAGACCAGCCCCTGAGGGACTCTCTAGAGGAGGTCGGCCTCCAGAAATGCTTGTGAGGGATCTGGCTACCCTGATGAGGTTCCTGAGGCGAGCAGATCCAACCATCCAGGGAGCAGCATTGTTCACTCCACATGGGTTTCACAGGCATAAGAAAGGAGGTCATGGCTGCCTGCTTCCTGACTGTGGAGCCAACGTGGCCAGTTCCCTCAGCTCCTGCCACCAGGACCTTCCCCACCAGGCGGGCCGTGTGTCCTCCAAGTGTGAGACAAAAGACCTTTCCCCTCGAGTTGCTTTTGTCAGGACCATTAATCACGGCAACAGGGGAGGTAACAAGACACGCAGTTTCACTGCTTCCCCGGGTTGCGAACACACAACACGTTCGCGTTTACACTTCACATGGCCAGTGACAGTGGACACGGCCTGAGCTGGCTCAGCATGGACAGTTGCGTGTTGTGACCTGCAGTGATTTTTACACAGAAGTTATCAGATCTCATAGGAACATGGCTGGAGTAATGGCTCTTACTATCTCCCTACCACCCGTACTGAGTCAGAATAGTTTATCTTGGCTCTGTATTAGATTAGCGCACTCATCCCATTAGTGCGTAAATTTGCTTTCCTCTTTGATGAGTGGTAAATTATATGCATGTCAAAGAAGTGTCTGAAACAGTTTCTTGATGGTTTGTTATTAGTAACTACGCTGATCGGTTGCTATTAGGAAAGGTTTAGCTTGTGTGCTTCCTTTATGTACCTACATACCCAGAGTCGCATAACAGTTTCTCAGGTAGAAAAGGTCACCAGTAGGGTAGAGTTAAAGAAAGACTGGTCTACAAGCAGATAATACCTGTTTGTGCCTGTAAAATGGGAGTCGGGGGAGGTCTGAGATTTTGAAAACACTCAAACAACAACGGTGATGAAAAGGACCACTCACTTATGAGTGCCCAGCCTCAGAAAACCTCTCTGAGACTCTTTCAGACATCAGACTGAACACTTCGGTCCATGGACCTGAAAAGGGCTGGCAAAGTGTCAACCCCATGACTGGCACTCGTAAACTCTTCCCAAGGCCTGGCTGGATAGAAACAGGATGAGAGACTGAGGGCTCTGTCTTGCTCTCGGTGTTTGACCAGAATCTACAGCTACACTCGGCTTTAGACTCGGCTTTGGGAAAGTTGAACAACCAAGAAAGTGAGCATTTCTATCTACGACACCTCAGGCGTCATCCCTAGACACGTACGCATGTGCCAAGCAACCGCGCGATCACACGCCATCGGTACCTCATCTAAACAGGGCCTGTGCGGCAGCCCAGGCAGAGAGCGTCATGCCTGCCTACTGTCTGAAACCAAAATGCAATCTAGATTTCTGACAAGGAGTCAGGGAGGCAATAGAGTGAAAATCTCCCTAGATGCCGCATATGCTCTCATACTTCCCAGCTCCCGTCAGCCTAGGGACACACAGTACACGGCTAATAGTGCAGGAAGAAAATGCTACAATTATAAATCTATAATGAAGGCTACCAGTATTGCATACAACAGCGCAAGCACATGAATCTGACAAGAGAACAGAATGTTATGAAAGCCCAGACTTGGAAGATAATACGGGAGGAAAAAATAACAGAGCATCTATTTATCAACAAACAAACACAATTTTTTAAGGATTTATTTTATTTATATGAGTACTCTGTTGCTGTCTTCAGACACAGCAGAGGAGGCCATCAGATCCCATTACAGATGGCCGTGAGCCACCATGTGGTTGCCGGGAATTGAACTCAGGACCTCTGGAAGAGCAGTCAGTGCTCTTAACCACTGAGCCATCTCTCCAGCCTATAACCACACTTTTAAAAATAGCAATATATAGAAGACAAAAGGGTTGAGACGGTATATGACTGATGTACTGGCATCGGAGACATTTAAACAAACTAACCACCAAGAATGATTTCTGGGGACTAGAGAGATGTCTCGGCAGTTAAGAGCACTTGTCGCTGCTCTTCCAGAGGACTTAGGTTCGATTCCCAGCACCCACACAGCAGCTCACAGCCATCTGTAACAAATTCTAAGGGACCCAATGTCCTCTTCTGACCTCTGTGGCCACCAGGCACGCATGTGGAGCCTAGACATACACGCGAGGAAATCGCAGATAAAATAAAAACAACTTTGAAACATAACAACATCTACTCTCAGTTATTTACTTTAGTCTTGAAGGTAGCTGGCCAAGTGGAGAAAAGGCTTTGAGTGGGAAGGCGTCATACTCTGTCAGGACAGGCTATGGGTTAGATGTAAAATTTGTCCCTAAAAGTTCCATGAGGAATAAAGACTCTAAGAAGAGTATGGGTGAGAAACTGTTTCTGATGCAGTCGTGATGGAAATCTCTCAGGTTCCCTTTATCCTTGTCCCTTCACTCCCTCCCTGCTTTCTGTCTCTCCACAGTACCAAGCTTTGCCTGCGGCTGTTTTCTCTCTTTATGGTCTTGATCACTGTCCGCTTTCCTCTGTTAGTAACTTGTTACTGGGAACACATGCCCGACAATCATCAAGTTGAGGGAGGGTTTGTCTAGGCTCACAGCCTAAGGGATACCCCCTGCCCCAGCTGGGAAGGACGGCAGCAGAAAGGGTGGCACATCTCTCATTTCCACAATGGGAAAATGGCAGGCAGTGGGTCTGGACTATGAAATCTCTAGGTCCGTCTCAGTGAAGTACGTCCCCTGGCAAATCACCTTCCGAAGTTTCTATAACCTCCCAGGTGTGCAAACAGTTGAAAGGCCAAGTCTTCACTCCTATGAGCCTACAGGGAACATTCTGCATCCCAGCCATGACAGGCTCCGGGTACAAAGCACTCGACTCCAGGAAGAGGAGTTCTCTTATTCATAACTGGATGTTCTGCTCCTCAGAAGCTGCCTCAGCCATTGAAGGGGGCGTTAAATATTGATTGGGTGACTTGATAACAAGTGAGAGAGGGGTGGGGGGAAGGATGGAGGGAGGGAGGGAGGGAGGGAGAGAGAGGTAGAAGGAGAGAAGAAAGAAGAGAGGAGAGAGGAGACAGGAGAGAGAAGAGAGAGAGGGAGAGGGAGAGGAGAGGGGAAAGAGAGGAGATAGGAGAGAGGGGGGACAGAGAGTCAGAGAGAGAGAGACAGAGAGACAGACAGAGAGAGAGAGAGAGAGAGAGAGAGAGAGAGAGAGAGAGAGAGAGAGAAGGGGAGAGTGAGGAAAAGGGAGGAAGAAGGAGGGAAGGAGGGAGAGGGAGAAGGAGACAGACAGAGAAAGATAGACAGAGAGGAAGACAGACAGTTTTGGGGAACTCTACACAAATTTTGTTCTTACCAATTAAAACTCAAATTTAAGAACTCCATTCCATACCATTTTCACCTATAGAAACCAAATGTCAAAGAAAAAATAAATTCCTGTAGACTGACAAAGGCTGTCAGCAATAGAAGATAAGAGATTCTGAGATCTTGAGATCTGTTGAACACCAAACTCAAGTTCCTTCCCCTGTTGCTGAGCTGCAGTGAGAACCGGCTGCCCTCGGGCACACAGGCACACAACACAGCCAGGGTCCACAGGAACAAGCCGCCTGCTGATAAATTAATTTTCCTTCACCGTAAGTGTCAAACTTTCAAATTCGACTTTTAGAACATTCGAAAGGAATTTAAATACAATCCCATCTTCCTAAAGTTCTTTCTTGACTGGCAATACTTGACTCTGGTCAATTATTGGTTTTAATATTTGGCCTTTGGCCACAGTGTATATGGAAGGCACTTCTTCCAGATGGCTAAGTCACCAGACTTTGCTGTAAGCCACTACTGACTATTTCATGTTGACGCCTTGGGTGATGTCACAGAGGTGAAGGTGCCCAATGTCCTTTCAGCAGAGGGTGGTTCTGAGACTGAGACCCTAGCTAGAGCGTGCTAAGCCCTTCATATGGTCTCAGTACGTTTTCACTCCGTTGTCCTTGATTGCAAAGACACTGTCCTTCTGCCTGCCAGCCCTGCACAACCCCAGTCCAAAGCTGCTTTCTGTGCATAAACATTCCCATACATGTTCTGTCTTTTAAAGACTAGCCTCATTTTTGATCGTGTATATGTCCATGTGTGGCTATGTGCACATGAGTGATGTAACCGTGAAGACCAGAAAAGGAAGTTAGATCCCCTGGTCTCAAGTTCCAGGTGCTTGTGAGCCACCTAGCACGGGTGCTGGGAAATGAACTCAGATCCTCTGTAAGAGCAGCAAATGCACATAACCACTAAGCCATCTCTCCTGCCCCAACACAACCCTACCTAAAGGATGAAGAGGAATTTCTCTGCTGTGTACATAAGCTAAAAAGGATTTTGCCTTTGTGGTGCCTGGTGTTGGACAGTGAAATTAGAGGCGTTTTTTAGTCCCTTCTGGATGGTAGAGTTCACAACAGTCATGGAAGGTAGCATTGGACCCACTATGAAAATGGGTACATTTTCCCTTGATTGAATTGAAATCTTTGTCTTAAATCAATTTCAAAGCAAGTTTAAAAATGGGAGTCAGCTGAGAAACACACCCAGAATACAGCAAATACAGAGGCGAATGCCAGCAGCAAACCACTGAACTGAGAACGGGACCCCTGTTGAAGGAATCAGAGAAAGGACTGGAAGAGCTTGAAGGGGCTCGAGACCCCATATGAACAACAATGCCAACCAACCAGAGCTTCCAGGGACTAAGCCACTACCCAAAGACTATACTTGGACTGACCCTGGACTCTGACCTCATAGGTAGCAATGAATATCCTAGTAAGAGCACCAGTGGAAGGGGAAGCCCGTGGTCCTGCCAAGACTGAACCCCCAGTGAATGTGATTGTTAGGGGGAGGGCGGTAATGCGGGAGGATGGGGAGGGGAACACCCATATAGAAGGGGAGGAGGAGGGCTAGGGGGGATGTTGGCCTGGAAACCGGAAAGGAGAATAACAATCAAAATGTAAATAAGAAATACTCAAGTTAATAAAGATAAAAAAAATGGGAGTCAGGACTTGGGGTGCAGCTCAGTGGTAGGGCTCCTGCATGGCTGGGTGTGCGGCCTTTGGCTTGGGCCAGAGCATGTCAAACAGTAATCATAACCATAAGGTCTAAAGTAAACTCATAAACATGGAGTCGCTGTTGACGAAGGGCCTCATAACAGTTTGAATGTGGAACGTCCTGCAGGGGCTCATATGTTAATACCTGGTTCTCCAGCTGCTGGTGGTATTTGGTATTCTTGACCACTTAAGAAGGGGGCACTGAGTTGGAGGAGGGACGTTGGTAAAAGTATCAGAAGCTGTGTTGGAGGGTGAGCACCTCGGTTCTGCCTTGGACCTCGAGCTCACTGGTCTGTGCAGCTAGGGAGGTTGCAGTAGCCCTGAGAACGAACGGCCGCACCTGGTCTGTGGTAGAGGACCAGAGCACTGGGGGAAGTACTGTGTCTCAGCCAAACAAGCCTACAGCACTGTTCCCACCGCGCTTCCAATTTTGCCCTACATATATTTTAAATTTTATGTATAGGTGAGGGAAGAGAGTGTGCCAGGGCACGCGGAGGGACAGAGGGTCATCTGTGGGGTTTGGTTCTCTCTTTACACCATGTGGCTTGTACGGAACAAACTCAGAGTGTGGAGCTTGCCTACAAGCTTACGGGCTGCGCCATCCCCTTCCCCCACGCATCTAAGAGGTGTAAAACACACTCTCGAGATCTGGAGAGACTGCTCATCAGTTGAGATCACAGGTGCTAGGGCTGGAGAGATGGCTCAGTGGTTAGGAGCACTGACTGCTCTTCCAGAGGTCCTGAGTTCAAATCCCAGCAACCACGTGGTGGCTCACAAGCATCTGTAATGAGATCCGATGCCCTCTTCTGGTGTGTCTGAGGACAGCGACAGTGTACTCATATAAATCTTTTTTTAAAAAAATAAAGGTCACAGGTGTTCTTCTGGTCTTTGTGTACACTGCACAAACGTGGTGCATAGACATGCATGCAGCCAAAACACCCATAAGCATGCAATAAAAATAAATAAATCTAAAACAGAAAATTAATTCAAATATATAAAAATAAAATATATACTCAGTATAGGTAAAAACCTGAATCTTCCTTAATGTTCCATAAAAAGCTGTCAGGAATTTGGAGAAGAAATGCTTTCATTATACTGTTGCCTCTAAAATAATGTTTTCTACAGATATAATACGAAACGTTTTAGGAATTAATCTTTAGGTAATTTTCGAGAACTGCAAACAAAGAGCAAAACAGTTCTTATCCTCAACGGAAGAGAGCCTGCAGCCTCCCATTCAACGGGCTTTGCTTCTTCCTAGTCGAGATGAGTGCACCGTACAGATGAGGAAGAGTGTTTGGTGTGTGATTTGCATTTCTCAACAATGAGCAGAGAGCAAATGGGAAAAGAGCTTGGAACCTGAGTATTCCCAAAACCGTCTAATTTTCCTAAACCATACTTATTTTGTAAGCCATCTAGTAAATATAACTGATTCCTTCAGAATTACCCGTTAGTTATTTAAGGAGGTGTGAGCTGTTTTGCAAAGCACATACACTTATTCAACCAACAAATGCTCACTTAGCATCTTCTGTCGGCTCAGTGCTGAGGGGAAGAGAGATGACAGGCTCAGGAACTATCAACGCGCTAAAATCTTTTCAATTCCAGGGGAAGGAGCCAACCAAAATGAGGTAAACATTTGCATGCACTAGGTCAGGAGGGTGTGATCTTCGGCTGGAGCAGTTCGGTTTGTCCTCACTGGGTGAGTGACTTTCAAGTAAAGACCGAAAAGGGGCAAAGAAACATTTATCCGGGTGAGCAGAGGAGGCAAACTCTTGTTCCTCTTGTCCTAGCATCTTGGCCCAGCCCAGGAATTAAACTGGCATAAGATAGGCTAATAGAATAAAATCGTCCAATTCATTATTAAATGAAAGCGTTATTTGATGCAAAAGACCCCTAAGGAAATGAAGGACAGAGAATGGTAAAACGTGTGGGCTTTTAGATGAAGCGAGGCAAAGAGGGGCATTGTGGGAAATAACTACACTGGACAGAGGTGAAGAGAGCCTGAGGTATTAGGGGGCGCTGTAGAGTAATCCTTTCTAAGCAGGTGCGGAGAAGGGTATCCCATACACACAGGAGGCTCCATCTCAGAAAGATGAGAGGGGACGGCAACACCCTCTGCTCCCTTCTGCTTCTCCTATGCCTCTCTTTAAGAGGACTCTCTAAGTATACAATGTTCATTGTGCATATAAACATGCCCCATCTCCTACCCTCCCCCAGCCACACCCCTATCCCCCATTCTACCTTCCCCACCAGCCATGCCTCTCAGCATCACCTACCCTTCCCCCCAGCCACGCCCCCTCAACATCACCTACCCTTCCCCCAATGCCTAGACAGTTTCACTCCTGCTTTTATCATAAGCACGATCTAATGTGTTTATATAAAACCTGTGAAAACTTTAACGATATTTGTCTTTCTGAAGCTGGCTTAATTTGTATGCCATGACTATCTCCACTTGTATCTATTTCATAATCAATGACGCAATTCTCGTCTTCTCGAAGGCTGAAAAAAATCCCATTGTGTGTCTAATCTGCTCCTCCGGCCCGGACACCTAGGTTGCTTCTCTGATTCACCTAAGAATGGTGCTGTAGGAAACACTCCTGTGGAATCTCCATCCCGGCGATGGGCTGACTTGAGCTTCTCTGAGTGAAGCCAAGTTATATGTTAGGTCTATTTTTAGTCTAAGTTTTTTGTAAGATTAAAAAAAAAAAATGAGGGGGTTGGGGATTTAGCTCAGTGGTAGAGCACTTGCCTAGCAAGCGCAAGGCCCTGGGTTTGGTCCTCAGCTCCGAAAAAAAAAAAAGAAAGAAAATAAATAAAAAATTAAATGAGGGGTTGGGATTTAGCTCAGTGGTAGAGCGCTTGCCTAGCAAGCAAAGCCCTGGGTTCGGTCCCCAGCTCCAAAAAAAAAAAAAAAAAAAAAAAAAAAAAAAGAGACTCCTGTTTAAAAAAAAAAAAAATTAAATGAGACCGAATTTCACCAAATAACTCTGGCTGAGCTAAAACTTGCCCTGTAGACAAGGTTGACCTGGAACTCACAGTGATTTGCCTGCGTCTGCATCCCGAGAGCTGGAATCACAGATGTGTGCCACCTCTCCTGGCTGTTATTTTTAGTATTTTTGGGACATTTCCATACTAGTTCTGCTGTGACTGGACTAATTTAAGTTTCTACCAACAGTGTGGGGCGGGGGGGGGGTCCTTTCTCCCTTAAACCCTGCATTTGCTACTGTTTTTTAATGACTGGTGTTCTAACTGGACAGTGTCACTTTAAACTTCTCTGGCTCCTAGTGAGGTTGAACTTTTATGGGCCATTCCTGCTTTGTCTTGTGCTACAGTGGCGGAAATTTTAGAGCAGTGCTATCCTGTACCATCCAAAGGCGTTACAGGGGGAGCAAACGGCAGGTAAGGAGACCTTGCAGAATGTGGGTTGGGGTACACCTGAAAGTCATCGTGACAATAAAGACGCTGTGCCATTTTGTAGGTTGATGTCATTATGCAAGTGAAGGCAGGTACAGGACAGAACAAGGCCTGTCATTGGAGGAGAAGAAAGACTGGGCAGGAACAACGTCTAGAAGCAAGAGAGAGGGGTCAGGGCTGGGAGAACAGGGCGGCAGATGTAAGATTCTTCTCTGCGCATAGACACAGGTTGTTATGACTATTTTTAAGGGATGGGTGTGTACAGGATTTTGTGCTGTCTAGATGGGCAAATTATATCTTATCAATTGGATCAGAGGTTCTTGTGTGGTGTGATCTTTCATGTGGCGACTTGAGTTCACGGTAAGAGAGCGTAGGCGAGAGATAGGCGGTCTCTTTATGAAACTGGCGTGGCAGCGACCTGCCGAGGGAGCTATGAGTGAGGGCAGGGCTGCTTGGCACGGTGCCGCACTGGAACAGCCCACGGACTGCCTGGGTCAGAGCGGTACTTGGGGGGCAGCATGGAACCGCTGGCATAAATTAGCGCAAGTTCCAACCCCCTGCCGGACTGTAAGGGTAGCAGGACCCCTCCTCCTCCCCCTCCTCCTCCCCCTCCTCCTCCCTGTCCTCCTCCCCCTCCCCCCCCTCCTTCAGACAGGGTTTCTCTGTATACACAAGGCTGGCTTCAAACTCAGAGACCAGCCTGCCTCTGCCTCCTGAGTGCTGGAATTAAAAGTGTGCACCACCACTGCCCTATTCTGATTTTCCTAAGCTAGGAGGCTGGAGCACGAAGCAGGAAGGAGTCAGGGTTTGTGGTTTGCCTCCCTGGATTACAGGCCCGTGAGACCAGCCCAACTCCACACCCACTCAATTTTCAGAGCATAATCGTCTTCATGATTCACAGCACATACTTCTGGCATTTCTGCGAGAAAGACTCAAAATTCTTTTTTCTGAGAACAATTTTGGCTTTGCGCTATGACCCATTTTTTCACAGGCAAGAATTCTGTGTAAACGCAAGTCTCGGGATCCTCGATTTTCCTTACAGAAAATTAACGGTGCCACCTGCTTGTCCAAAACATATGGGTCTCTCTTTACTCAGCACAGAGTGACAGCATCTCAGCTTGTCAACAACATTTAATTGACTGTCACCCAGTTTCCATTAAATACGCAATTAAAGGAACATGTATTTAAGAGAGAAAAAGAGATGTCTTAGCTGGATTTTCTCCTGGGAGGCCGACTTCATACTCTCCAAACATCTAGTTGGATCACGAGGGAGAGCAGGCATCTGCATCATGTGAACGCGGCTATTTAAAAACATCTACCCTATAAATCCATAGCTGTGATTAAAACTGCCTTCTCATCAAGTGGGTCAACCCAGCTCGCGCTCATCACGTTGTGAAAATGCTCATCTTACCCACTCATCACCACTGTGCTCACGGTATCCGTACTTCATTTGGAAGTGTTTGTGAATATCCCTGCCCCCCTCACCGTAGGAAAGGGCAGAGGGATTTGAGATGACAACAGAAACTGTGGGCTTAGGAGCACAAACAAACGGAGAGATGATTTATTTTTAAACTGAAAGCTTTGAGAAAATAAAAGACATTTCCATTGTAGATGGAATGAATCATCCGATGAGAAGTGAATTTAAAAGAAAACCAATCGGCCCAGGGAAAATGATAGAGGAAAAAAAGGGAGTATTTAAATTTTGTCAGTGAGATAACCGGACACTGAAACATATCGGCCAGATAAAGCCATTATGATATATTTATACTGAGACACCGGCAAGCTTCTAACAAAGGACAGTGTGGATGTTTACATCTGGGGCTAAGTAAAAACACAGGTGTCAAGTGCCCATCAGTCAGTTTCTCCTTTGTTTAATGGAAGTGAGTCAGTAAAAACAATATTTATTTACTTATTTAATGGCATCCTGGGAAGCCCTCCGCCAGTGAGCTACATCCTCAGGCCTACATTATCCAAAAATTCCAAAGAGCAGCTGGTTCAGGCATCACTAGTGAGAATGCATCCCATATACTCAAGGCCATGGTGAATCTGACATCGGAGCGCAGCACAGTGGCCTGTGCTAAGGAGGCCCTCCCACAATGGGGGATGTAACAAGAAAAAGTGTTCACTTGCTTCGTGGTCCTTCAGCAGAGATAAAAATCTGCCTGCTTTGGAAATCACTTAAGCTACATGTACGTTTTGTACGTATGTGTAAATGTTTACGTGTGCGAGGCTACTCCTGTATGCGCAGAAGCATGAGCACGTATGCGCACGTAGGGATTAGAACCTTGTGTGTTCTTCCTCAGATTCTGTCCTGGGGCTCACTGATTAAATTAGGCTCCAGCAAGTCCCAGAGATCCACTTGTCCCTGCCTCGTCAGCACTTGGATTGTGTCGGTATTTACACGGGTTCTGAGACTTGAACTCAGGTTCCCGTATATGGCAAGGACCTCCCCCTAACGAATAAAGATTTCAGGGGGCCAATCACTGGGCAAGGAGTAGGCGGGACTTCCAGGTCGGAGCCAGGAAGAGAGGAGGAGAAAAGGGACTTGAGGTCTTTTGGATGGGGAGAGATTTGGGGGTACAAGATGTAAAGAGCTAGAGGGCCCCCGTTAGATGGCGAATCCACCAGGATCCCCTCCTGGAGGATTTAATTTAGTATGGCTCACTAATTAGGACGTTAGTCGTTGCGCCCAGTGATTGTGTTCCCTGTTGATTCTAAACTAAGTTTGTGCGGTGTTTTTCTTCACGCAGTGACTCAACTCCAGAGAAAGGTGCGGTAGCAAGGGAACCCTGCCAGCCACAGAATTTGATGCGTGGGGCTGGCATGGTATCGACCCACCATGGGAACTTTTAGCGAGTAGTCGGGAGAGAGATTTTAGAGCAAAGGGTCAGAGAGTCTGCCGAGATGAGAACACCCCGCTGGTGCCCCGCTAGGGCCCGGCACGGTGCCTTTTTAAAATATTTAACGTAACAGCCATACTCACAAGTACTTTTCTGGAGTATCACCTCCCCAGCCCCTCAAAAATCTATTTTTTTTTAAATATTCACTTAGTGTTTGGAGATGGTTTAGAAGAAATAGGTTAAAAAGTACAAGGTTTAGCTCTTCCTGGTCATTTCAGAGTTGAAACAACTTGTGCGATTTGAACCTATGTGGAAGAGAATCTTAGAATTAGGCAGGCAGACACACTGTGGGGAGGGAGGTCTTCATCAAGCAGCAGATGTGTGGAATTCTGCCTTTATTAACTCGCCTTTTAAGGTTATAATGGTAGGCTCTTTTTTAAAAAAGAAAAAGGCTTTATTTGTTCCATTTTATGTGTATGTTTTGCCTGCCTCTATTAGGTGCACCAAACCCGGGTCCTCTGCAAGAGCATCGATTGCTCTTAACCACCGAGCCTGCTCCCCGGCCCCCGTAAAGACTCTCTTGAAATGAGAATGTATCCGCTAACATTTATCAGAGTCATAAGCCACAGCGTAACTGACATCTCCACACTTAGATATGGGGATATATATCTGTGTATATATTTGTTTCGTAGAATCAAAATCTTTAAGTAGATTGGATGAATCAAATGTTATATTCCGTTGGAGTGTCACCTGTCTCAAGGAGCTGTTGTGTCTCATGTTGTTTGTCCTTCCACTTTTGCTTTTGGACAAGTGAAATGTGTTCAGAGTTAAAGTGACTACAAGGCAACAAAACAAGCGTCCCTATCAGAGTCCCCAGCCCCGCGTCTCTGCAGGAAGGCCAAGGTGTCATGTGTAGATAGCACACAAAGAACGCGTGTTGGCTTGCTACAGAAGAACGTAAAGATAGCATGCTCCATTGGTTTCTTTTCTGTGGGCTGTGATGAAAAAAATACCCTGACCAAAGCAAGTTAACAAAGAAAACGTTTCTGTTGTCTCACAGCTCCAGGGTCTGGTCTAGCACGGTGGGGAAGTCAGAAGTAGCTGGCTACGGCACATCCACACTCAGGAAGCAAACGCAGATGAACGCTGGCTCAGCTCACTTGCTCCATGGTCTTACAGTCCAGAGACACTGTGGGGGACACCCAAAGTGGCTGGATCTTTCCCCTTTAATTAACCATGTAAGGATAGTTCTCTGTAGACACATCTAGCTCCCTATTTCCTGGATAGTTCTAGGTATCACCAAGCCCACAATTGAGAATAACTACCACATAGATTATTTGAGCATAAAGTTTCCTCCCGGAGAAGGAAGACACAAGCAAAGCAGGTTTGCAACTTTTGCTGCGTAGTCTGGCTGAGAACAGAATTCTGGGACATGTAGGAATAATTCTCTCTTAAGATCTGGAAGGCGTTCTCCACTATTTCCTGAATTCCGGTGCTCCTCCTGAGAGGTATGGCTCCACTCCTTATGTGATCACTTGAGATGATTTCTCCAGTGTGCCCAGTATCACACCTTTAGTGACGACACAGCCCTTCCTTCCTACTGGAAAGTTCTATTTTCGTAGCTCCCAGCCTCCAGGGATGCAGGATGTTTTCTTTGGGAGGATGATAACTAAACCCTTTTCTGTGTGTGCTTCTACTTCCTGCATTGTCCGTTTCCTGTGTTGTCTCCCCTGACACACACACACACACACACACACACACACACACACACACACACACACACACACACACTGTGATTTGACCTGTCTTTCATGTTGGAGATTTTCTAGAAATATTTACTGGCTCCCAGGTGTCCATTTATGCTTCAAGGACACTAAACACAGGACACAGCTCTTTAGACTTTACCTGGAGGCTGGCATGGCTGGTCCTCGCCAGAAGGTGGGACTCAGCTGGATCCCAGCTTTTCTTGGGGAGCCTCATGGGTCAGAAGGTTTAAGCCTGCGTCTGGCATTCTGGGAGAGAAAAGGAAAGATCCCCCTGTACCATGCTGGGCCTCTTGCCCGCTTTTGCCCTGTTTTCAGCCACCATCCCAAGCATCAATTCTTCAGTCTTTCCATAGGTGGGCAAGGCCATGTCCTCGGCTTGTGGTAGGTGAGACCTGGCCGGCAGCCAGCCAGTCCTCACATTTTAGAAAATCAGCCCCACATTTCCTCAGTCTTTCAAGAATTCTGTAATGGGAACTGAAGGCCCTCTTTGCTTGCTCCACACTGTAGGCACTCAAATTCTGGACTTCTTCGCTCTCCGAGTTAAACGCCACTGGGCTGGGGCATCTGCGCCCTGTCCCTTACAATGTTGTTTAAATCCCTCACCTGTTATTTATCGTCTCTGCTTCCACCATCTTTTTTCCTACAGGTTTAAGCCTACTTATATTCTGTTCTCATCTTATTAGCCTTTTCTGACAGCTCGGAACACTGAAAGCCAGATGGTATTACTCATTTCAACTTTTAACATCTTTCTTTCAACTTTCTTTACTTGGAAATTCCCGGCATTTTCTGATTTTAAAGTGTGTATGTGGGGGGAAAATTGACTGAAAGACTTCCTAGATAAAATCGACACACGTGCCCTTACAAAGAATGGAAATGATACCCAGGGCATGCGGGGTTTGTAATTCTCATCTCGTAAGTTTCCACATATTCTTTGTTGTGGGGTTGTGGTACCTGACGCCAAGGCCAGGGCAAGCAGGTCCCCTACCTGAGCCACACAGACATTTCTGCATCAGTGTCTTGAATCCATAGAACTTTATCATTTTACAGGCATTCAATTTCTAGACGCTATTAAAGTGAAGAGGTAATTGTTGGTTGTTAGGGAAAACTCTATGAAAAAGAAATTAAAAGTTAAAAATATTACGACAAGATGAAATAAGAATACGTCAATGTTCATTCTCCCCAGGGTCTGGTTTTCAGGCTCTCTTCAAACGTCACGCAGACTTGCTGCACTCCATACTTTGCTCATTGCTGTGACAAAAATGCAACATAAAGCAGGAGAGGTCGTCTTGCCTTGTTGTTTGAGAGTGTAGCCCACGACAACGGGAAAGGTGCGGCGGCCAGAGCGTGAGGGCAGCCTTACGTTGCTGTCTGTCTGGAACAGAGGGAGTATGAACGCAGAGACTCAGAGACCCACTTCCTCTTCCCCTTGTCATTCAGTCTGGGACCCCAGTTCATGAGATAATGACCCCCGTGTTGAAATATATCTTCCTTTTACAGGAACACTCTCATAGACATGTGTTCCTGGGTGAGTCCTAATCCAGGACATCAGATAAAAGAATTTACATCAGGCCCCTTCTGTTGTCAACCTGACCCCAAAGCACCTGTCATTAAATCATAACATTCCACCCCTCACCAAAAGTCTCCAAGGTCATCTCCCAATGTAAAATGCACCTGGTTTGTTTCTGAAGGTCTTAACAGGCCGACACTACGGGACATTTTAAGTTTGGGTCTTCTACTGTGACTCAGGCACTCTCCTAATTGTAAGCCCCTGAAAAATCAAAAGCATGATTTACGTACTGGTAAAATATAATGGCAGGAAGCAAATGCTCTTCTTCCATGATGAAGAAACGGAAAAAACTTGACCAAAGCAACCTCGATGATCAAACCTGATCGCTCGGCCTTCCCTTTCTCTCACATCTTCCTCATTCCAACTTCTCTCGAGCCATGACAAGAATGCCATCCAACCTCTTGACCGCCCCTTCTCCTCTGATTGCTTCCCGCTCTTTCCTGATAGGTTGACCCTCCTTCCTCTCATCATCTCGGTGTGCTCATGGGCTCAGGCTCAAACTTTGGCTCCCATAATCCCTTACTCTACTCATGTGAAAGGACTAACTCCTACTCATATTCCTTATAACCACTCCCAAAAGGCTAGAAATTTCATCCAGTGACCTAGTGACCCAAGGAAATCTGGACAGCACCATCAGCACCTTGTCTTGCTTTTCTTAGAGGATGGAATGACTGAAAGCAGGAATTAACTCATTGAGTAGCCTTGTCTAGAACCAGTATGAGGGCGGGCACAATGGCTCAGCAAAGCCCCAGCTTCCGAACAGCCTAATTTCTCTACTGACGGGCTGTATCAGTTACTCCTCTTCTTTCTATGACTCAAAACCTAACTAAAAACAACTTATGGGTAAGGGGGCTGATTTTGGCTTACAGCTTGAGAGGATAACCCATCATTATGGAAAGGGGCAGAGGCAGCTACCTAAGGCCTGCGCTCATACTGTACCCTCACATAGAAGCCAAAGAGGAAACAGGAAGTGAGGTCAGGCTACAAAACCTCAAGGCCTGCCTTCGGTGATCCCTTTCCTCTGATGACACTGCACCTCCCAAAAGTCCTATAACATCTCCAGACTGTTGCAGCTCATTTAGTGTGTACTGCAATGATGTGTAATGGCTCCCCCAAGGCCCAGATGCTCCCAGGAATGAGTGAAGCCACACACACAATGTGACCTCGCTCCTTAATTTAAAACTATTGGTTAAATAAAGATGCTGACAGCCAGTAGCTGGGCAGAAGAGACATAGGTGGAGTTTGGGCTTCCCAGGCTTGGGGTCTGAGGAGACCATGAGGAGGAAAGAAAGATGGAGAGAGGAGGAGATGCCATGGGGTAAGAACCTTAAAATCATGGCCACGAGGGTTGATCAATTGGAGCTAAGAGCAGCCCAGATGGAAGAGAGGAAGTAGTAACTTGGGGTTATTGATAGGAAAGCAGATTCTAAGAGCGTAGAGGGTAGATATCCGTCCAGCTTTAGTGCTGTTAAAGGCTTATTATAAATTAAAGGTCATGTGCATCTTTTATCTGGGAATTGAATAACCAAAGGCAGGGTGGAAGCCCCTGATTGAGACTGAATATTTCCATACCAAACACAGCACTGTGCTCCAAGTGGTGGAGGCACATGGCTTTAAGTCCAGCACTCAGAAGGCAGAGGTAGGTGGATTTCTCTGAGTTTGAGACCAGCCTGGTCTACATAAGGAGTTCTAGAACAGCCAGGGCTACACAGAGAAACCCTGCCTTAAAAAAAAAAAAAACAACAAAACAAAACAAATAAAACCATTGCCATGCTACAGACCAAGTGTTTCGAAGTATGAGCCTATGAGAATCATTTCACATCCAAATGCTGGCCCCACAAGCACATGGCTATTAGCTAATGCAGAACAGATTCTTCTGTTTCCAAAGTCCCTGTTAGTCTTTAACAGTTTGAATATTGGTCAAAATCTGAAGTGTAGTTAAAGCCGTCGTAACCTCAGGCCTTTCCACCCATACCCAGGTTCATGAAATAACACCTCTGAGACTTCTTATCCATGAATAAATGCTCGGGCCAAAAGCTTTGACTTCTTTCCTATTAGCCCATTTCTTATATCTAAACCATGCCACATGGTTACCTGGTCCTCAGTTTCACACACAGTCTTCTAAGAGTTTCTGCATGAATTTTTATGCCCTCACTATTGTCCCAGGATTTCTCTCCCTCTACCGGATGCCCCACCTTTTAATGTTGCTCATTGGCCAATCGGCCCTGAATGACAGGTGATGCTTCCATTCAGTTCAAGAGATTATCTCTACGCTAAAGATTCTTCTGGGAACTCAAGATAATCTCGTAACCGGGAGCCCCTATAAAACCAAGCAAGTTGCACACTCCCACTAGACGACAGCGTAGACTAAACACTTCCGTTCCAAATGGGTAAAACTTTTAGTTTAGCAATAAAAGAAGAGGCCAGAGGGGAAAAAAAAAAAAAAAAAAAAAAGAAAGAAAAGAAAAAAAAAAAAAAAAGCTAAACCTAGCAAAAGCAACACCAAGTCCTAGAGTTACATGTTCAACATCTGGGACTGGCAATGGAGTCAGCTGGGTTCCATCTGACTTGGTAGCCCCCACCTCTTCAGTTCTAACATCTACAGCAGATGTGGCCTCTTTCCCCAGTCAGCTCCACTGTGGCCCTGTCTCTCCTTCTCAGGTGGTCCACGGTTTCACCCGGTGCCCTCTTAGGACATTCTTTTGGGGAATCGGATCCAGCATTTTCTAGAACCTTAGTGCCAGCCTACCCCAATCCCTTATCCTTCCATCTTCTCGTCCTGATGAACTGGCGTCATCTGCAGGGTGGTGCCGAGTTCTGCTGCCATCCCGCTAGGACCCGAGTCGTAGTGATGCATGTATGTATGGCTGCTTGGCGGTTGGATTATAGGAACCCACTTCCCTACTCGGACGAGAACCTCTTCAGAGGTGTACCCACGCCTGGCTCTCTCCTTCCCATTTGAGTTTGTATTTTCACGAGTCAGAGCTTCTGATGCATGGAGCTCTTGTGCAGAACACACCCAGTGTTCCCCCATGAGGTTCCTCTTGAATAATACTAATCCCTCAGCATTTACAACCGCTTTCTCAGCACCAGCCTAGTCGACGACTTTCAATCTGTTCATGTCCTTCCTTATCAAACTACACATTCTGTACCTTACGTCCTGACAGAACAGGAAGTGGGTCAGGCTACAGAATGCCAAGTTTCTATATGACCTGTTTCTTCCAGCAAGGATCTGTGTCCTAAAGGCCCTACAGTCTTCCGAGGAGGCACTGCAAAGCTGAGGAAGGGCACAGACTGCGTGCAAGCCGTGGTTTCGTCCACACGCCGCTCTAGGGCTTTAGTCCAGTCTCTGGGCTTTCTGTTGTCCCATATTCTCGCTTGCGAAATTAGCTGATTATAGATGGCAGACATCTAGCAGGCTGTGCGACACTCCCAGCATATCCGACATGGTTATAAATAGTTGTGATTATTGAGATTCTGACAATAAACACGAACTGTTTTCATAGCAAAGGGAAAATAGTCAGATAGTCCAAGATGAAGAATTTGAGACAGGCATAGACTGCAGTAAAACAGAGGCCTAGATCTAGCCCCCTATCACTTTTGGGCACAGCCCTCAACAAGGACCCATCTCCAGGCAGCATGGTTGCGAGGAAGGTGGAGATGATCCTCTGACTGAGTGAGGTCATTCACTACAGTGTGGTGTGCTGGAAAATCCTCCACCCAGGCAGGAGCGCTCACCCAACACTGAATCTCGGAAGTAGCATCCTGCTCTCTTTTCATTTGGAGTGTGTGGGTGCACATGCACTCATGTGGCCCTACTCGTATGTGAATACCAAAGAAGAACCTTCTTCTACTACGTGGTTCTCAGGAATTGTTATGCTTGGGGTCAGTCACTCGTATCTACTGTGCCACCACCTTGCTGGCCCTGGGAGTGTGGAAGGAAGCTGAGGAAGAGAACTCAATCAGTAAAGTGTTTACCTTGCAAGCACAAGAACTTGAGTTTGGTTCCCAGAAGCCATGTTTAAAACTAGGTGTGATAGCAGACCTGGAGAGGCAGATGGCTCTCTGGCTCTCTGGCTCTCTGGCTCTCTGACTCTCTGGCTCTCTGGCTCTCTGGGGCTTTGCTGGCAACCCATTTTATTTGGCAAGTTCCAGGCTATTGAGAGACCTGTCTCAAAACAGAAAAAAAAAAAACCTAATGGCAGGTATAAGGAATGACACCAAGTCCCCTCTGGCCCTAACATGCACAAGCACACATGGTACATATGTTTCCATACATAAACGGATGCCAAGAGGGTTGTTCTTTCAAATGATTTTTCAAAAGTGTGTTTTTTTTAAGGGATTGTCACACAAAAAGGCATCAGGAGCCCTGGTGGACTCAGAGGAGTCCAGCCACAGACACTGCTGACTTCCCTACACTCGTCTCCCCGTAAGATGTGCTCATCACCAAGGCGGGCGGCACCCAGTGAACCGACCAAAGGAAAACACACGCTGACCAGAAGAACTGACAGAAGCACCAGCCTCTGGAAGCCTTCCAGCCAGCAGCTGCGGACTGTTCCCAGGCATGCTGATAATGGCAAACATAATTAGTTTTCCTCAGCCCAGAAAAATAGAAGAGCCGATGAGGTCAAAACCCATAAATTAATTCAACTCAATGTGGGTTTGTGTTTGTTTGAATCAATCCTCCAGGCCTGACACAGTGGGTCACAGAAGACGTATAAGACACAGACAAAGGAGAATAAGAAAACCACTCACCCACTCCTCCAGTCTTTCATCTATCTGGTAGCTATTGGGCACTCTGCGTGACAAAGGCTTTGTGCTAACCTTTGGGACTGAAGGTGAGTAAGACCCAGGCTCTGCCTCCAAGAATTCTGAGGATTTGGAAAGGCAAGCAGAAAGTGAGCACCCCCACCCACGCATCCAGGTATGGTGTGGGGAGGGTGTTGGGTGGGCCTCCAAGAGCACAGGACCCGAGCATGAACACAGGAGACGGAGGAATGGCCAAGGGCGAACAGACCAGACAGATACAGAAGACTTGCAGGCGGGAGGTGGACAAGGGGCATGAGAACAGGAGAACATTTCCATAGGGAAGGTAAGGCAAAGTCCCGGAATAGCCCATCGCCACAGGCCAGTGTCAACCTGTAACTATTTTGCAACAATGTAACAAAATGAGCAGCAGGCAGACAAAAGTCTTTTCATCGTAAGCTTTGGTTTCTAAGATGATCTCTCCTCCGGATCTCACACATGCTAAGCACATGTTCTACCACCAGCTACATTCCTGGTCCCTTCTTTCTGCCTTGCGACCGTAACATGTAACATTTATAACAAAACAAGAGGATTTTATAATTTCCTTACTTGCCAGAAACACAAGACTATCAGCAACCTCCAGCGCTTAAACATCTGTTTGTCAGTTTCTAAATCCCGAAATTTCAGGAAGTCCTAGCTCCAGGTGGCAATTGCGGCACCAGCACTTGCTGTGGTCTGTAGGCACGGTTCTTGTGGTAAACAAGTGTGCAATCCTTTGCAAACCAGATGCAGTTTGACAAGTAAACCGGTCTGAGGGGTGTGGTGGTTTGAAAAAAAAAAAAAGGTCCCTAATGGCGCTATTACAAAGTGTGTCCTTGTTGGAGTAGGGGTGTCACTTTGAGGTCCTAGACGCTCAAACCAGCTCTTTACCTGATGCTCCCTCTGCGGCACCACGTCTGCCCGCACGCTGCCATGCTTCCCGCCATGATGATAATAAACCAGACCTCTGAACTCCACGCCAGCCCCAACTGAAGGTTTTCCTTTATAAGAGTTGAAGTGGTCACGGTGTCTCTTCACAGCAGGAAACCCACACTAAGAAACCTTTAGATTTTATCTCCTAGGCAGGATTTAGTGAAGAAGTGCTGTTTTTTTTCTGATGTTACTGAGACGTGTGTGGGGAAGAGAGCTCGGCTTGTACAGTGCCAGTGTAGAAAGCAAAAGGAGCAGAGCCAGAACCATAGAAGGAGGTGGCACTCACTGGTGATCCTGGTGCTGGGAAGATGGAGCCTCACTGGCTGGCTGACCTTCTCTACCTGGCAAGATCCAAGACATCCAGAGATGCTCTCTCAAAAAACAAAGTGAGTCTGGTGGTGGCAGTACACATTTTTAATTCCAGAAATTGGGAGGCAGAAACAGGTAGATTTCTGAGTTCAAGGCCAGCCTGGTCTACCCAGAGAAACCCTGCCTCAAAAACAAACAAACAAACAAACAAACAAACAAACCCAAAGTAAATGATACCAGAGGAACAACATCTGAGGTATCCTCTACATACACACACACACACATACACACACACATACACATGCACAAATGCATACACATGCACACATGCATACACATGAACATGTATGTATATACACATATGCATATACACATACATGTGCATAACTGGGCATAAACATACACAGGTAGCGATATGCATGTACACACACATACATGTGCATATTCATGCACACACGCAGGTACAGGTATACATGTATATACACACATACATGTGCACACCCATGCACATACACAGGTACAGACATGCATGCATACTCATGCACACAAGGGTTCACGCATATGTACAGACAAAGAAAGCTCAGGTTAAGTACATATACCTCTATGAACTCCAGAGTCTTATTTCAAAGGTGAAGAGTTATTACTAAAATGTCCCTCTTCTCCCCTTAATAAATAATACAGCAAATGTCCCATCCAGACTCTATTTCCTAGGTCACTTTTGGACAGCATACTGTCACAGCGGGATCCTAGCAATGGGACCCTGGTGATAAAACAAAAAGCCACTAAGTGAATGACATCTTTTCATGGGCTGTCGATTAGGTTTGTTACAACACTCTCTTCTGTGATCCCCTGGTAGTTTTTAAAAGAATTATGAATATTTAGTTATCAAATACTATACTATCACATCTCCATTTACCCAGGACTCTCACTCACAATCTGCAAGGAAGCCTGGCTGCTGTCGCACTTGGCAGAGGAACAATGGCCGCTTTGTGTGGGAGCTCATGCACAGAACTGAAGCCCCATAGTTGTCAAAAGGATGTGTTTATCAGAGCAGCATCAATGTTGTGGCGAACGGACTATGATTTTTTTCCATTGCTGTTGCTTTTGTTGGTAAATATAAATTAGGCATTGCTGGATTAACCAAAAGGCAAATTATATTTGCATTTAAAGTGTCACCCAAGAAGGGTCTTTAGGGTGCAGGGGATGGAATGGAAGGCCTGGAGCGTGCTAGCTAGGCAAGCCCTTCACCACTGAGCTACAACTCCAGGTCCACTTTTCAACGCTGAAATCTTCTAAAAAGTTTTCACCAGGGCAATCAATTAACTCAGTAAACGTGTTAATTATTTGAGAGCATCGGCCCAACCCTTTGGCCCGTAAGAATGAGAATTTGCAAATGAACTACTACTGATGAATTTAGGCATAAGAACAATTCACCTATTTTCGTGATAGGTTCTTTTGCCTCTGTGTGGTTTGAATGTGAAATGTCACCCCTCTTCCCCCCCCCTGGCCCCACCCCAGAGCAGGTGTTTGACTACTTTCTTTCCAGTGTAGGGGGGAGGGGATACTGTTTTGGAAGGATCTAGAAACTTTAAGAAGAAGTGGGTAGCTAGGGTCAGACCTTTAGGCTTTAAAGCTCTAGAATTGCTTCTGTCAACTTTCTGCCACCCATTCCAGACTTGAATGAGCTTCATACCCCAGTGACCACAGCCTGAATCCCCCTGTTGCCTCATCTCTCTGGCCCTACGATGCCCTATACCCCCAAACCATGAGTCAGAAAACACCCTTCATCTTCTAAGTACCTCATTGGACAATCTCATCACCATAGCACTCAAGAGTATCAAACACAGCCACTTGGGCATTACACAGACCTCCGCTGTACTTTGGTCCTTCTGTCTGTGCGTCTTGACCAGCTAGCACCAGATTCCTTTCACAATAGCATGTCACTCCTGAAATAGCAGCGTGTCTTAACCTTGAAACAACAGGATATCGTATCCGGCAGGCAGTTGTGAAATCAAACAGGAGGCCTTCCACAAAGAGGAATAAACAATGTCTAGTTCAAACCAATTCTGACAGAACATGAAAGAGTGGAGAAACGGTTTAAGCCTAGGATCAGACAAGGGATAGCACAGACTAGAATGGACAAGATAGACAAAATGGTGAGACTCTAGTCTCTCTGTCTCTGTGTGTGCATGTGTGAGTGTGTGTGTGCATGTGTGAGTATGTGTGTGCATGTATGAGTTTGTGTGTGCATGTGTGTGTGTGCCTGTGTGAGTGTGTGTGTGTGTGTGTGTGTGTGTGTGTGTGTGTGTATGTGTGTGCATGTGTGAGTGTGTGTGCATGTGTGAGTGTGTGTGTGCATGTGTGAGTGTGTGTGTGTGCATGTGTGTGTGTGTGTGTGCATGTGTGGTGTGTGTGTATGTATGTGGTATGTGTGTCTGCGTGTGTGTATAGGTGTGTGTACATGTGTGTCGTGTGTGTGCATGTGTGGTGTGTGTGTGTCTCTGTGTGTGTGTGTGTGTGTATGTGTGTGTGTGTGTGTGTGTGTGTGTGTGTGTCTGTGTGTGTGCATGTGAGTGTGTGCATGAGAGTGTGTGTGTCTATGTGTGTGCTTGTGCATGTGAGTGTGTCTGTCTGTCTGTCTGTCTGTGTGCGCACACGTGCATGTCTCCCTCCCTCTCTGTATTCCTGTATCTGCTTTCTGCCTTTGCTTCAGTAAACCATCTTCACAGCAACTATCTCCCTGTGTGTGCATTCGTGTCACTGTGTTCTCCTCAGCCAACACGCAGGAGCAAAGAAAACCCCCTAACACTGATATCTACTCAGAACACAAATGTTGAGACTTCCGTTTTGTATATATCTGCCCCTCAAAAGGAAAGGTCCACAAAACCATTCGGGCTGTATTTACCCCTCATGCGTGTCTGTGTGTACACGGGAGTCTGAGCATGCTGTGGAATAAGGTGTGTTATTTAGAATAAGCACTTTTCAATCCTTACAGACATGAGCCGACCATACACTGCCTGCTATGTGAGCCAGGGACTTCAGGTCTCCCCTGCAACACCTACGTAAAAGCCCAATGTGGCAGTGCCACTTGTTATCCCAGAGATGGCCGGAGATGACAGGTAGACCCCTGGATGCAGCGTCCAGCAAGCAAGATCTAGTCGGTGAGCTTCTGGCTGGGTGCAAACCCATGTTTCAAAAAGACAAAGGCGGATAGCCTCTGACAAACAACACCCAAGGCTGATCTCTAACTTCCACAAGCACACAAACACACAGCTACGTGCAACTGCGTGCGAAAATGTCTGCGCGCATACACACACCTGTACACAAAGAACCGAGCTGATTTTTCCTGAGGAGACGTACAAGATGTGAATGGAATATCATGAGATCATGCCTCCAACCCACTCAGAGCCCTGCTAGCTCAAGCCCAGCAGATCCAGAAGCAGCTGAGATACAACGCAACGGGGAAGAACTGAGGAGCCATCCAGGAATGTGCCTGGGACAGGGCAGCCTTGCACTCTCTCTCCTCACTGCACACTAATGGATCCTAGGATCCCTGCAGACTGTCAGTCTTCCGGGAGCATTCAGACAGTGGCTTCACAGCCCCAATTCATATTGACCAAAACCGAGGTCGCCAAACAGGTGGCTAATCCCCTCGACTCGTGAGCTCACGGCAATGGCTGACTTCGCTCGCTGGAGTGTCTACTGAGCAGAGTATGTGAAAACAATTAATGCGTTGCTAATAAAGTGGGTGTCCCGAGACATTAGCAACCCTGTCTGGCAGCTGGAAGAAAAACGTTAAAGGAAAAGGGGAAATAAGAGTAGGCTTAGTGGGCAGAGGAAAATACAACTCCAGACACAACTAGACCAAAGGTATCTGGATAGTGTCAACTTTTTTGGCTGCTCCCTTTGAGGTAACAGCACTTGAGGCTCCGATCTTATTTAGCATAAATTTGTCTCCTTCTTCTTCTTCTTCTTCTTCTTCTTCTTCTTCTTCTTCTTCTTCTTCTTCTTCTTCTTCCTCCTCCTCCTCCTCCTCCTCCTCCTCCTCCTTCTTCTTCTTCTTTTTCCTTCTTCTTCTTCTTCTTCTTCTTCTTCTTCTTCTTCTTCTTCTTCTTCTTCTTCTTCTTCTTCTTCTTCTTCTTCTTCCTCCTCCTCTTCCTCCTCCTCCTCTTCCTCCTCCTCCCCCTCCCTCCCTTCCCTTTTCACTTTCTTCCCTCCCTCTCTCTCATCAGACATACTCCAGGCCAGTCTCAAAATTCCTATGCTGCTGAAGACGACCTTGAACTTCTGACCCTCCTCCCGACCCCTCCTCGGTGTTGGGATTACGGGTGTTAGCACCACATGCAGCCCGTGTAGGGCTCGACCCCAGGACTCGGTGGATGCTCAGCCAGCTGGGCTATAGCCCCAGCCCTTCTCCTTCTGTTCTGTTAACTTTACAAAGTCATTTCCTCGTGGGGGAGGGGGCAGCTGAGTCTCTTAGCTTTGTCCATTCCGGTCTGCATTCTAGATTCGGCTCACACATTAAGAGGGACACTTTATCTTAGCGAGTGACTGTCAACTGCATACATTTCAGAGCTCAGCATGACGAGTCAACACGTATATATGGTCTAAGGCCATGAAAGCACCTAGAAGATCCTTTCTTGTCAACTTCCATATTAGTGGGTCTTGAATATTCCCATCCCCTTAATTAAAACAGCCTCTTGATTAACATACAATTATACACGTTGATGAAGTGTGATATTTCTTCATTTGTAAAGATTTTTACTATGATTTTAAACTATGTGTGTGTGAGTTGGTATGTGGATGTGAGTGCAATTGCCAGTGGAGGCCAGAAGGGGGCATCAGGCTCCCTACAGTCTGAGCTACAAGCAATTGTCAGCTACCAGAGCCAGGCGTTGGGAATAGAACTCCAGTCCTCTATAAGAGCAGTGTGTGCTCTTAGCCTCTGATCTGTGTCTCCAGGCTCCACTTGCGTTGATCAAATTGTGATAATTAACATTTCCACCTCTTTACCATTTGTTTTGTGTGAAACGCTTGTCTAGATATTCAGGAAACATCTGATAGGTTACTACGGACCTGCTGCCCCTTCATGTAAGAGAACAGTAGAACTGATTATATTTCTATGATTTATAAGCCATTACCCAACCTCCCTTCTCTCCACAAGGCTCTGGGATGCTATTGTCCATTCAGCTGGACTCTTATATATTGGAGAAGTGGTTGTATTTGTTTTCTGCATCTGATTTATTTGATTTACCAGAATATCCCCTCATTCCATCCACCTTGCTGCAAATGAGCGGACACCATTCTGTTTACAGCTGGATATATTCCAGTGACTATAACCATTCTGTTTACAGCTGGATATATTCCAGTGACTATATCCATATTATGCACCATAATATTGTCGTCCCTTCACCCGCTGATGGGCATCTCGGCCAACATGAGCTGCAATGGGGAATGACCGCAGCTATTTCTTGGACAGACAGATGCCACACCTGATGGACATGTAGCCAGACACAGCCGTATAGACATACAGAGAGAGAGAGAGAGAGAGAGAGAGAGAGAGAGAGAGAGAGAGAGGAGGCGCCACATATAGATCCATGGTATCATAAAAATCTATCCATCCATCCCCCAGAGCAGGCAACAGCCCCAACCCTCTGCTGAGTCCCTTCCTAGCTGCTCAAGATCTGTCACTGACAGAGACTGGAAAATCAAGGCATAGGAAGAGGTTCTCGGTTTGCTCTTCTCAGGTGT
This sequence comes from Rattus rattus, assembly GCF_011064425.1. NCBI lineage: Eukaryota > Metazoa > Chordata > Mammalia > Rodentia > Muridae > Rattus > Rattus rattus. Next base: position 706,852 of record NC_046159.1, read on the forward strand.
GGGTGTGGGTGCTCCCGGGTGCCTGTGCGAGTGCATCAAGGCCTGAAGGCGGGAATCTTCCGACATCACCTTCCTCCTTATGATCTGAGGCTCCTTCTCGCTTGAACACAGAGCTCACAGATACAGCATGTCTGGCTCTCCGTTTTGCTCCTGAGTTTGTGAGGTCCCCTGTTCCAAGCACTGAAATACAGATGGGTTGCCTGGCACATCTCCTTGGCATCTATGTGGGTTCTGCGGGAGAAACTCCATCCTTCATGCTCGCACGGGCAAGCGCTCTCTAACTGAGAGCCATCTCCCCAGCCTCGTGGACCAAGTTCGTAAGCAGAGACAAGTTTCCTGTCTTCTGCACAGCGTCTGCCTCGCCTCTCGCTTTCCATCCCTCCATAAATATCTGAGCTGTTTTCCTTCCCTCTCTCTGGGGCTCCCTCTCCTAAAATAATGACCTTTCCAGAAGCCGGATCCATTTAATCTCAGCCCCCCCCCCACCGGGGCGCTGTTTCCTGTCAAACTGGCTGCTTAATGGTGGAGAAACACAAGAGGAAAGTATAGGGGGAGACGAGATGGTGGAGAGAGAGAGGGAAGAGAGGACATCAGAGCAGTTAGGGAAGACAACCTCAGGTAGGTCCCAGACCTCGGCACACAGTGACACAGTCCCATGCCTGGACCATGCCTAGAGCAAATCAACCACCTCATGCTTCTCCATGATGGCGACCGTGGCTGTGAAGTTAGTGGCAGCAGCACGTGCTCTGGGATGAGTCTCAGTGACCAGATTTACTGTATCTAGAAACAGCACGCAGAAAGGATTGAAGAGAGCACAGAAACAAGCAAGCATCCAGAGGCTTTCCCATATCTGTCTGTCTGTCTGTCTGTCTGTCTCTCTCTCTCTCTCTTTCTCTCAAATTTATTTATTTTAGGCATATGAGTACACCGTAGCTGTCTTCAGACACACCAGAAGAGGGCATCAGATCCCATTACAGATGGTTGTGAGCCACCATGTGGTGCTGGGATTTGAACTCAGATCTTCTGAAAGAGCAGTCAGTGCTCTTAACTGCTGAGTCATCTCTCCAGCCCTGTTTTTGTGTTTGTATTTGTGTGGGGGAGGGGAAGGGGAGGGGAAGGGGAGGGGAGAGGGAGGGGAGAGGGGGGAGACGAAGTCAATTCCCATCACAGGTTTCCAGTACTGACATCAGGTTCTCAAGCTTTTGTGACAAGCCATTTGACTCACTGAGCCATCTTGCTGGCCCCACATCCTCTCTATTGAGGCCGCATGGGGCAATGTTCAGAGAGTGAGCTGGGAGCAGAGAACCCTGAATCTGAGCCTTCCCTCAGCCCTTCACTGCCTCTGAAACCTTTACTCTCTTCCTTAAGGGAGCCATTGACTCAGGGTCACAGAGCTAGCAGTCGATGTGTGTTGAGAGCCAAGTAAGGAGAGAGAGAGAGAGTAGAGAAATTCAGCATGAAAACCGCAGGAAAAAAAAACACCAAATTCATACTCACTAAAAAAAACAGGGAAGCATGAGAAATAGGTGTGAGAAAAGAAACTATCACCATTTACCAACTGCATGAATATATCAGTGTATTTCTAGCAAACTGGAAGGGAGGAAGAGCCAGGGAGCTTTTACTTGTGAGATTTTTAATGAGGGAGCCGGGTGTTCGTAACCATCAGTACCTTTCTTGTGTCCAAACAATAACCTCTTCGGCACCACAGGGCAAAAACGGGATGCTCTGTAGTTAGGTAACAGAAGAATGAATGGCACGACATACCCTTAAAGTTATTTCAATAGAACTATGGCAATCTATGGGAAACAAGCCTGAATATCTAGGGAAGTAAAATCAGCATTGAATATTAATGAAATATATCTTACACTCGGGCAGGAAGTCTCAATTTTGTAGTAAGAACACATAAATTACTGGAGCTCAAATAAGACATGTCAGTGAAGTTGAAAAACTATCTCAATTGCACCTACGAGAAAATTATGACAAGCAATAGTAACCGGTTCCCCATCTGTATTAAAATAGATAGGGCGGCGTGTGCCTTTGAGCCCAGCAGTTGGGAGGCAGAGGCAGGCAGATTTCTGTGACTTAGGGGCCAGCCTTCTCTACACAGCGACGTCCAGGCCCGGTCATTACCCCAAACAATCAGTCTCAACAAAAGTTGTAAAACTTCGCTGTAAGGCCACAGCGGCTGAACAAAACTGACTATCGAATGAAACCTGGAAGAAACCCGAGGAAGAAAAGTCGCACTTTTAAATAAGACTCACACGTAGAGAGGGTCGTTGAGTACGGTAGGCCTGACATTTCACAGCACTGGGAGGGGGTGCACTTTGGGTTTGGGCTTATTCTAGTGGTGGCACCAAATTGAAAAGTGGGGTCAGGTCACCAGCTCATAAAAATACCGTCTTGGGCCATGTGCACCAGGACACGAAGGTTTAAAGGTCTGGAGAGGTGGGTCAGCAGTTAAAGCACGTGACGCCCTTGCAGAGGACCTGAGTTTCGTTCTCAGAACCCGTGTCAGGCAGGTCACACCTGCTCATATCTCCAGTTCCAGGTAATCTGATGCCTGTGGCTTCTGTGGACATCCACACTCATGGGCTCATGCCCACACACAGATACACGATTTAAAACTAATAAAAGTAAACCATTCATAGATAGTCATAAAGTTTAAACATGATGACATCAGTTTTCTGATGATTTCTAAAGTCTTTATAGAAAAAAATATTAACGTAAACACAAGAACGGTCAAAGACCAAACACTAGGAAAACACCCACCATGGATTTGCTCAGTAAAATGCACGCGGGGTGGGTACTAACGAGGGTGGTGTTGATGGGAGAGGAAAGAACACGGCCAAATGACTGGCTATGCACTTTGATGTCCGATAATTTAATGCACAATAAACTCAATAAAACAATAGTAACTGTTTAGCAACTGATGTTTGAGGTGTGTTACAATTGCCCACCATCTTAAGATTCATGTTCTCCCTGCTCTGTGGCTCAGGAGTATCTCTGCCGAACAGTTCTAACCCGTATTATCTCGTGACACTGCAGTCAGGCTCTCAGCTGGGGCTGCAGTCTGCAGAAACAAGGGACACCCTTCTCGGCTCCTATCCAGGGCTGCTGCTGGCCTCGATTCCTCCCTGGCCATTGACCAGACCTTGGTCTCCTACTGCACAGGCTTCTCCCCAGACTGCCCACAGTGGGGCAATAATCCAACAGAGAGAAAGAGGCCATCCAAATGAAGCCATAGGCTGCTCTTAACCCGGTCTCGGAGGGAACGGTGCCCCATCATCTCTGCAGCACTCGGTTCTATTTTAGAAGCGAGTCACTAAATGCAGCCCACACTCAAAATGAGAGAAGACAACACAGGGCATGAGGACCAGAGAGGAGAGGGATGCTGGGGAACTGAGAGTTCTCCTGGAGGCTGTGCATCAGTGTACAGAATAAATGATCGATACACGATAGGTCATAGACAGGCAGGAAGGCAGGAAGACAGACAGACAGACAGACAGGCAGGTAGACAGATAGACAAACAGGCAGGCAGACAGACAGGAAGGTAGACAGATAGACAAACAGGCAGGCAGACAGACAGACAGGCAGGCAGGCAGGTAGGAAGGCAGGCAGGCAGGCAGGTAGACAGATAGACAAACAGGCAGGCAGGCAGGCAGGTAGGCAGGCAGGCAGGCAGGCAGGCAGGTAGACAGATAGACAAACAGGCAGGCAGGCAGACAGACAGAAAGGTAGACAGATAGACAGACAGGCAGGCAGACAGACAGGCAGGCAGGTAGACAGATAGACAAACAGGCAGGCAGGCAGGCAGGTAGACAGATAGACAAACAGGCAGGTAGACAGATAGACAAACAGGCAGGCAGGCAGACAGGAAGGTAGACAGATAGACAAACAGGCAGGCAGACAGACAGGCAGGCAGGTAGACAGGCAGGCAGACAGACAGTTGATAAACATGATAGCTGATAAACGATAGTTGACAGATGATAAATTACACATGATAAATGATAGATAAACCTATGATTAATCGATTATGGACAGAAGACAAATGATAGGTCAATGATAGATAACTAGATAAAGGATAGGAAAGAGATAAGTGGGTGCTAGATAGAATGGATGCACACTAGATAAACAGTGACAGACAACAGATGCTAGACACAGACAGAAAACTGATAGATGGCTGGGTAAACGCTGACAGATAAATAGATGCTCAGTAGATGATGAGTAGATAATCGAGTGGATGCGAGATGGGGTGATGGTAGCTAGACTGGCGGATGATAAGCATAGCTGTGGCTGACACAGACACACGGACACTCATCTGCAGGAATAGGATCCTACATCCCTGCCTGCTTAAAATAGCTCTCCCTCGTGCCAGTAGTCCCGACAAAAACTGCCTTTCACCTCAAGTCTCCTAGCTAGGAACCACCCGGAAGGCTATGCTTGGAAAGCTACTGTTACTGATCGGTAGGGATGAGATCCAGGAGGCTTCTAAACTGCCTAGCACCCTTCTGGAAAGCTTTAGTTTTATAACAAAAATACATGGTTTCATTTTACAGCATCTCTGAGATACCTTTCCGAGTACTGCCAAACATCACAGACATTTAGAGTCAGGCTCCAGAGCCCAAAGAAAGTTCCCTGGGACTTTCCACAGCCAAGCAGAATGGCAGAAGCTACATTTTCACACAGCAAAGAGCCTCTCTGCTGGGTTGTCCCACTCCGGTTTCTTACGGGAAGACAGGCTTCAGCTCCCTGACCACAGCTCAGTTAGTAAGTGTCTTCCCACGGCACATGTCTCACCCATCCCAAAAGGAGGAAGGAAGGAGGCCAGCACAGAGGCAGTGAGGGGCAAATGAACTCTTTACTACGTTTCAACCAGAGACATCAGACAGATGCAGACGGAGGAGGGAGGGCCCCTGCCTGTCCTGGTGCAGTCTCAGGGCCTCGGTTTTAGAGAAAGTGAAAGGGGTAGATGGGCGGTAACTCTCATTCCCAGACTGCAGCTTTGCTACCTAGGATTCATCCCCTCAGCAAAATGTGCAGTAGCTGGTGTGGTGGCTCTCGCCTGGAATCCCAGAGCTTGGGTAGGCTGGAGTTGAAAGGATTGCCACAAAGTTCTGAGTCAACCTGGGCTACATAGAGAGCAGCAGACCAGCCTAGGCTTCAAAGTGAGATGCTATCTCAAAAGAAAAAAAAATTGAAATAATGAGATTGCAGTGGAGAGATTACCAGACTTCGACTGAAATCCTCGGTGTGAAGACTAAACACTGGAAAATGGAAGATAGGGGGCCTGGAGAAAGGCCATTTACCAACAGGAAAATAGCTAAGTTCCTTCACTTTCTTGGGCTTCAATCTCTCCACCAATACACCAGGATGATGTCATCCTACAGGACCACCAGGATGATGTCATCCTATAGGACCACCAGGATGATATCATCCTATAGGACCACCAGGATAATGTCATCCTACAAGACCACCAGGATGATATCATCCTACACCACCAGGATGATGTCATCCCACAGGACCACCAGGATGATATCAGCACTCATCCAGAACTTATCAGACAGAACAACACTGAGCATTCCTTGAATGCTGGTCACTATCATCAAAGGTCCATCTTGGGCAAAGAGTATAGCTTTTTTCTCTGTAAACGAGGGTCAATAACACGTTCTTCACTTAGTGCTTTGAGACTGTTCAATGCAACATAGAATGCATAAAACAGAATTAACACATAGGGAAACCACAAAATAAAGAACTGTATTACTAGAAATATCACTGTCTGTAAAACTAAGCTTAAAATCTGGGGTTAGCTCAACAGACACATTGCGCAGACAGCATGTACTGTGGTGCTCACACGTAATTGGGGCTCGGTAAATGTTAATTAAATCTGAACTTAATTTCCCATATTGCATCTCTATTTTAAAAGTTTTTGGACTGTGTACAAGTGATAAATCTTGGAGCCTGATACACAAGGAACAATCTCACAGCGTCTTTCCTGGGTCTTTCATTTTGTCTCGGGGTTTTACAGTGGGGTTTCATGCTGGAGATGCACCAGTTGAGTTACAGGGTTACATGACCAGGTCCCCAAGAGGGCCACTATGGAAACTAACCAGCAGGTCAGCCCTGTCTCCTCATGCAGTTAGCACAGACAACATGCCGAGGAGTGTAGATTCCCTAGGAATGTAGATTCGTCCCTTCCCTGAAGAGGAGTAGACATAAGAAAACAGATCTGGGAGCTGGCTGGAAAGGCATCCTTCCCCGTTTGTTGGTAGACACGGTCTACTCCTGAGCTCCCTGGGCTAGGAGAAGAAGCAAAAAAAAAAAAAAAGAGCTGGCAGTAGGAGATGCACAAGGCAAGACAGCATGGTACAGTCACAGAGAGAAGAGAAGAGGAGACAGGGAGGAGAGAGGGAGCACGGTATTGTTGGCTTGGTGGTAGAGTGTTTGCTCTGTGTATGAGGCTCTGCATCAGGATGACTGGGTTTGAGGATACAACCTGTTATTCACAGGGTAACTGTATCTATTCACAGGGTAACTGTATCAAAATAGGAGGCCACTTCCTCTTCTCTGAGTGCCCCACAGAATCCACCCTGTGGCTTTTCAAGTTAAGGAAACTATCATGGTTAGAGACTAGCTTCCTCTCGGTAGAGAAGCAGGCCTTCCGGCACCTGGTGGATTCACAGAGGAGAAAACTGAGAAGGCAGACCGGGGCAGCAATGGAGTCATTATGTTCTTACATCATGGCTACCGCGTCTCCAGAGGCAGAGGGGAAACAAAGAGGAGATGGGAAGCTCCAAACCAATCATCATAAACATCAAGGGAGTCTACAGCAGGGAGCAGCAGGCTCTATCCCCAGATCAATACTCTGTTCTTGGGCTGTGAAGAAAGCCCAGTCAGAAATGAAAGAGGTGCTACAGCCAACAAGAGGTGGAGCAGTGGCAAGCTAAGGCGATGCCCCTGGTCTGGAAAGGAAAGCAAAGGCCTCTTGTGGGTAGTATACACTAAGGACACTAGTTGTGAGTAGAGGGTGGACTGGTCCCTGGCCAGGGTTCAAATCAACTCAGAGACTCATCAAAACAGCTAAGTAGGGTGGTAGGCGGGGTGTGGCAGGATGCTGGAGATGGCTGTGTGTTGTAACACAGTTTCCTCAGGGATTGAAACATTCCATCTTACAGGAAAGCTCCTTAAAGGCAAAGTAAGCCACTCAAAATAGCTTCAGGAAGTTCCTAAAACTGACCACATTCACTCAACACCAGATTAAGCAATAAAAGCTGTGAGTTCTTCGTAAAGGGGAAGCCAAACTGCAAAGACTGAGGCCAAACCAGTTACCTGGAAGAAACCAAAACCACATGGGCTACCTACTAGAGGCTTAGACCAGAGTCTGCAGGCTGGCCTGTGTGTTCCAAGTTCCCAGCTTTTGTGAGCTGTCACCCATGCTGGGGTGGGCTTTGCGGATGCAGCTGACTTTGAGTAATTTCTGCTTCTGTAAATAACCCCTCACCCACATTCCTATAAGTAACCCCAGTACATCTCATGACTCACCAAGTTGGACTTTGGTAGCCTGCATGCTTTGATCCGCTGTGACCTTCCTGTCTAGGCTGGATAGCCATGGGATATGTCTCCCCTTGGAAGTTCTGTCACACAATACAGCAGAGCCATTATTAAGAAATAAAAGCCAGACATGGAGGTGCACACCTGTAATTCCAACAGGTGGAGGAAGGAAGATTCGGAATTCAAAGTCACCTTGGCTAGCCGGAAGTTGGTAGGGATGCAAGTAATGAGACCGGAGTTCAAGGCCATCCTGAACTTTATATTTAAAAAAAAGGAAAATAAAACCACTCTCAGAAATGGAGCGAAAGGAAAAATGGTGGGGTTTATTTTCCCTCCAAACTGGGCATCCCCCATCATGGCTCCCAGGGTCTTACTGCTGAGCACTGCCATGTGACTGGGCTAGAGCAGCAAGAGCTTAGCCTATGAGTGCTCCCACCCAAGCCAGCCTGTACCTCAGGCTGTATTCTATGTAGCTTCCCCTATGGACTAACATCTGCTCCTGTTTTAAAGTGTTTTTCCACCAACGTTTCACATACTGCTCAGGACAGAACGAGTCGGTAGATAGTCCTAGACCTTCCACCTGTCAGTCATGGCACAGGCCTAGAAAGGAATAAACTAGGAGGGTTTGGGCGCTCTTTGCACAATACCAAATACACCAGAAATTCTGAAAGTGACACTGAATGCGTGCTTATTTTTTCCTACTCAAAAAAAAGCAAAAACAAAAAACAAAACAAACAAACAACACAGGCGGAAGGCTGCAGATGTATCCCAGTTGGTAGAGTGCTTGCCTAGCATGTACTAGACCCTGATGGCACCCCAAAGACCACACGCACCAAATGCGGGCATGCAAGTCTGGGATCTGAGCTCTCAGGGAGTTAGAGGCAGGAGAATCGGGAGTTCAAAGTCACCCTTGACATCACAGGGAGTTTATTTGAGACCATCCTGGGCCACATCATACCCTGTCTCCAAAATAAAAGAAAAGGGGTGGAAATCAAGTCAGATGTGGTGGCCCAGCACCCAGACGACAGAAGCTGGGGTTGAGTCCCCAGGCTAGCCTGGAATCCATAGTAGGTCTGCATCAAAAACAAGCAACACGGTCGCGGGACTGGAGGAGGATGCTGGCTTCAGCTGACCTGTTGTGACTTCATATGCTCCGTGAGGGCAGCGATGAGCAACTGTAACCTTGAACATGAGGCACTGTGACAAGCAGTGTCTGGCACCGGGAGGCCCTGAGTATGTAGCTGTTCCTGAAGTAACAGAATGGGGGATTGCTGGGTCATCAATGAAGCCCCACCTCACAGGAACCCAGACAGCTGTCTGCCGGCTTCCAAGGCCGTCCTGTTTCAATCCGCCCAACAAATACTTGTTAGACATTTAGTGAGACCGGGGTTTGCAGGGTGAGACAGGTAACATAAATAGCTCTGAACACTGGCCCCCAGACACCACAGGGGACAGCGTGGCCAGCCATTTCACAGGACAATGACAGAGGAGGCCAATGGCCTCTTGCTCTGCACCATACAACCAGGAAAAGCTGATCAGACGAAAGGTAATTCTGGGGCTTTGGTCCCCTGGCAACCCAGCCTCACCTCCTGCAGATCCTCTCCACCTTCCAACACTAGCAAAGTAACTCCCGAAACCCACACCGCTGTTGCTGTTCACAATGTTTCAATTTTGACCCAGCTACTCTTCTCTTGCCTTGACATTTCCACCTCAACTTGAAGTAAGGCGCCCTTTCTTTTTATACTACAATCTAATTTAATTCTTTAAGACCCAGAAAAAAAAAAACACATGTTGGAGGTGGATTGATAAGACACCGTTATTCCCCTGTTATGGACCCAGTGCTAATTCTCCTCTGTACTGGAAAGGAGAGGGTAATGGGGAGAGATAGCCATGTGTGCCAGTGCCCCCAAATAAAGGTCCTCACAGGGAGGGGCCGGTGTCAGGGTCAGATCCAGTGCACGGAAGCTCTCTTAGCCTCTCCGACCTCCTGAAAAGCCAACTGAGGGGATTTCATCTGTCTACGAGCCATTGTGTGCCTGGGACTTACGCAACCACCCTCTGCTGTTTTCAAAGATGGAAAAACCCGAAGTGCCCTTGGCCAGAGTCAAAGACATTCTACGAGCAGCCAACCATCTGAGGCAGTTCAGGAGCTGATGGTAGGGACCATGCTACCACGATGTTAACTCTTACCCAGCCGTGGTGGCTCACCCCAGGAACCCCAGCACTTGGGAGGTTGAAGGGGAAGACTGTGGTGAGTTTGAAGGCTACCGAGCGAGAACCTGTGACACAAATAAGCAAACAGAAAAAGAATGCTGACTGGAGAGGCTTCTCCAGAAGAGAGTCTGTAATGGGTGCTTAAGGTGAAGGCATTTTAAACACGCGTAGAAAACACCGGATAGGAGGGCCTGCCAGATACCACTTACTTTACAAATAAACAATGTTACCTTTATTTAACACTGTTTCCAAAGCAGACCTCTTTTTGCTTTTTGGATTTTTTTGTTTTTTGTTTTTTTGTTTTGTTTTTTGTTTTTTGTTTTTGGATCCCATGCAGCCAGTTCTGATGACTTTGAACTCCTCATTTTCCCGCCTCCATCTCCCAAGAAGTAGGATGGCCGTGTGTCAACATGTCCAGTCAACTCAGCACTGAGATTTCAACCCAGACTTCACACGTGCCAGGTAAGCACTCTACCAACTGAGCCATGTCCTCTGCCACAAATCTTTAAGGGACTTTAAGGGACTTTTTACTTTGCTGTAAATACAGCAACTCACGAAACAGAGAGCAAAACGTTTTTAAAGGGTCGGTATACAGCCTGGCCAGCAGCATGAATTGTCTTTTATGAAAGCTAGCTGTTCTGCATGGTAACTTGTCGAAAACAACAACCAAATACTCATAATAAATGTTAGTTTTCCAAAATGAAAGTCATAAAGCCATATCATCACAGTTTGGAAAGTATCCATGATAGGACAAGATGCCGGCGAGCATGATTTGGGGTAAATAAGGAAGACCTAAGCTAGGTCTACAAACCAGGGGCCACTGAGTAAGGAGACACTGCAAACCATGCGCTCACACTGAGTACCTCACACAGAATTAAGTGGGTTCTTTTCCTTTTTACTGAATTTTAAATTGTTTTACATCCAATGTACATCGTCTCCAAAAATCAGATAAGACACTGTGAAATGCTTAAATAAATGTCAGGAACATGAAGTCATTTATGTATTGCTCATGTCAAGTCACTGAAGTGGGTGCTGCACTCCAGTCACCTGTTCTCTGCACAGCCACATGGAATGAGGGGGCCTCAGCTGGTGAGCAGAGAGAGCCATGCACCTCTGCACCCCAGCACCCCCGCACCCAGCCCTGTGGTCTGGGCAGGTTTTTCTCTCAGTGATGCAATTAGAGGATGGCTCCCCAGACAGAGAAATCAATCAACTCCTTCAAGATTATTATAATTACCCAAAGCTGCCAGACTACATCCCTTGGGGTACTACACTAGTAAATTCATTTTTTTTTTATTTAAAATGTTGTTGTTATTGTTGTTGTTGTTGTTGTTGTTGTTGTTGTTGTTGTTGTTGGAAAGAGATATTTAGACGGGGTCTCCAGTTCACAGCAGTCCTCCAGAGTTCTGAGCTTATACAGGTGAGTACTGAGAGGCGGGATTCAGTTACTAGATTTCAGATTTTATAGTCACAGACCCCATTTTGATTCCTTGAATCCTCCCACATTGGCCCATAGGAAGCATTCTGAGAGGAGGCGTGGCTGATGACATATATATATGTGTGTGTGTGTGTGTGTGTGTGTGTGTGTGTGTATGTGTGTATTATATGTATATGTATGTATATCATGTGTATGTGTATATGTATATCATATTATGTGTATACATATATACTGTATATAGACTTATATAGACTGTATATATGTATACATATATACATATATATGTATGTATACATTCTGTGTATGTGTATATATATATAATATATATATTAGATCTGCTGTCTTCCTCAGCAGCCCACAGGCCCCGACAGTACCCATATGGAAAGTGAAAGTGCCCCAAAGGGTCACATTCTATTGTCACATAGTCCTTCACCAAAGGGACAATTGAAGGCACAGGCTATGCCTGATGGCTTTTCTCCTCAGTGCAGATTAATAATTAGAGATTATCCAGCACCTAATCCCCTCGGTGTTACTGAATAATATCAGTCCAAGAGGACTAAATAAATCTTTTGAAATCGCAGCACCCTGGAGGGAAGTAGACCTAGGAGAATGAGTAGTTCAAGGCTAGCTTCCACTACACAATGAACAGGAGGCTAGCCTGGGCTACATTAAATCCTGCCTAAACAAATAAATCCCCTAAAGTTACAACTTACTAATAAGTAACAGAACAAGGGCCATAAACCGAATCCCCAAGGCCCCAAAGTCAAGGTTCTTTCAAGGTATAACAGCCTCTCCCGCAGTCATCCAGGTGAGAACGGTCCTAGGTCCTTCATCAGCTTCTGACTTAACTGTCATCGTAAATGCACAAAGTCAAACGACAAGGCAAAGGCACAGAGAGGCTAAGTAACCGGGTTATGGTCACACAGCTTCCAACAGAACCAGATTTGAGGGAAAGTTAGGAAGCCTTTATTTTACTAGAAACTTCCTGATGGCATTAAAAGAGAGGCTATAGAGCGGTCGGAGGCAGCATCGTTCAGAGATAAACCACAGTCTTCAAACGAGCTGCACTTTAGACAGACGCACACAATCATTCAGTTAGCCCAACTAATCCCTAAAATAGCCCTCCGTGCTTCATAAGAAAGTGAGCATGGGCTGCATCACACATTCTACACAAACACTCCGTTCTCGACGATCCTGCTTTCTCTCCTCCTCCTCTTTCTGACCTACTTCATCTTAACACAGGGTCCTGATGTGGTTGAAAATGACTCTGGAGCCCAAGCAAGCCTTGCCCTTCTTGAAGGTCCTGACTCAGTCTCCCCATTAGCCTCAACCTTACCCACAGGCCATAAAGAAGACAGAGAGGTCTGGGGAAATGGCTCTTGCCTTGCCGTGGTGAGGGCCGGAGTCTGAACTCCAAGCCTGAATCCCTGGATGCAAGGAAGGGGTACAGTGCCATGGATCTGCAATCCCTGTTCTTCCTACGTGAGATCAGAGGTTGGAGGCAGGGGAATCCCAAGAAGCTTGTGGACCAGAGTGTGCCATTCGCAATGTTAATATTCGCAATGTTTCACTCTGCCACAAAGTGAAAAGTGGGGTTGTGCTGACCCACCTGTACCTGTGAGCCCAAGGCTCACATTATGCAAATCAAGATGGACGGATGGTGATGCTAGAGAAAGGAAAGCAAGGTGTGATTACGAGAGACGCGTGCTCGCCTGGGTTGCCCACTCTTACCAGAGAGGAGCAGGAGGTTTAAATTAAACAGCTCCTGACTGAAAAAAAAATCCAACTCTGCCGTTTCGTTCCCCGGTTTCTCTGACTCCCACAGTTTCATCTGTAAATCAAGTCATTTAAAAAGAATTCTGCTTTACAGAGTTTCTTTAGGGAAGTGCTGAGAACGGGGCCCAGCACATTTTATAGCCAATAAGTCTCAGTGGTAGATTTTTTTTTCTATGATAATCATTGCTCAGACCTTTTCGTTTTTTAAACGTTAACGTCACTGTAACGTTTTATTTTGTTTTGCACCTTTGTTTGTTTTTGAGGCAGTGGCCCTGCATGGCTTTGAACTCATGATTCTCATGCTGTCAGAGTCTCCCAAGTTTGGGGACTACACGTCTGTACCCATATGCAGCTTCTAGGTCGTTTTCTTAACTATCAAAACATATCACACCAACTGGTTCCCAAGATATTGTTTCAAAGTTGGTTTCATAATCTCTTACCAGGAGAGCCCTTTACAGGGGTATCTATGGCACTTTACAGGTACATATCTATGCCATACATTGACAGCTACACCCTTCTCACAAGATGGTGTGGCAATATCTGAAGCTTTGAGCATCCATGGCTGGAGAGGCAGATAGAGAAGGACTCCTACTGCTCCATGGGCAACCAGCCTAGCCTACCCGGTAAACTCCAGGTTCAGGGAGAGACCCTGTCTCAACAAAACAAGGTAGATGGCGTTTCAGAAATGGCACCTGAGGCTGACCTCTGGCATCTACATGCATGCACACACATGTACACCTGCACCCACACAAATGTATCCTGCATTCGTGTGCATATACACAGAGCCGTTTTGATGAACTAATACATCTTCCATCCCCAAAATTCCCTGGCGATCGTAACACTGTTAATGTTGGTTCCCATCTCACGAGTAACAAGCCATAATGGCCGTCAGACTGGACCAGACTTCCCCTGACCGCCAAGCCGCCAGTCTGTCTCCTGAGTCTCCATTGAAGGCTTGAGAAGTTTCCACACAGGAACCACCTACTTCTATCCCTCCGCTAAACACAGTCTCCTTCTACCCACGACTCCATTGTATCGTCCTGTGGCAAACCCTAATCCCTCTCTGAAAGCTGATTTCCCCTACTTGATGCCCAAGTGGCAAGTTCTGTGGACTTCCCCAGTGCCTGGCTTATGCCTCCAGTGCCATGCCCCCGAACCAAGCAGACATGTGGCTGGGGTTCCATGCACACTTACGGCACTACGGCCCTTGTGAATTCTCACACATCTTATTTCACAGGCTGGGGAAGGAAGCTCTGAATGTAGCCTGTGTCACCAATGATCCACAAGTCGGAAGAGTTGCAGGCACATTTGGATCATTTCCAGTGTCCTCCTGCCTCAGCCATGACACCTCTCTTGGGAGGCTCAACGTCTAGTTGGTTACAACCTCGTGCATTTAGGTTTGCTCTTTCTGTAGGAGTCTAGAAAGCCGTTCCGTTTTATCCGTTAATACAAGTTTCCGAAGGAAATTGGAGTTGACAAAGGGTGGGGAGGGGTGACTGCGAGATGCCTTGGTGGTTAAGAGCACTTGCTGCTCCTGTACAGGACCCTAGTTCGATTCCTAGCACCCAGCTCACAGCCATCTATAACTCCAGTTCCAGAAGATTCAGGGCCATTTTCTGTCCTCTATGGAGACCAGGCGTGCAAGTGGTGCATATGCACACAGGCAAAACAATTATAGTCATAAATTAAAAATTAAATCAATCCTTTTAAAAGAAAACACATGGAAGACCCTCACAGAGCTGGACCAATTACAAGATGGTACAAGTTGGTTAGCTTGGCTGCTGTGTCGTGACGGTCACCGTGTCAGTGCTAAGAGTAAAAGCCTTACACGTAAGTCCTGGATAGGGGCTCATTTCTAAAGAACAAATAGGTCCAGTAAGGTGCTCATGGAGAGACAAGCATTCCTCTAGCTTGGCGTGCCCCACCATGTGAGCAGTCCGTCTAAAGGAACAGGAGACCAGGGAGCTTCTAGAAAGGAGCTGATAATATACCAGCTTGTGAGAGCGTGGTTAGTTCACAACCATCACAGCTCTGGACTGCTAACCACTGTCTCCTAGGCTGCTTGACAGCACTGCCACCAGACGAGTTGACCCACAGGCTCTGGGGCAGGAGAGTAAATCAGAAAAACCCAGGGGGAATCCAAAGAATGAAAGACTATCTGAGACTCTGGGTGGAAAACATAGGGACATCCACTCCTCTGTCAACAGAGCTTTGGAAGGTGCTTCTGACTTGTTTACATATGTCCCCGGCGAGAGGTCAGCTCGTCCACCTTAAATGTCCAGGTCCTGTGGGCCTGAGCCATTTAAGGTGCACAGCAGTCATGCACTCGGTATTGGCTCAGTGACTGACAATACATGCCTGCATGAATATCTCTCCGTATGTATACATCTGTATACTATCCCAGGATTCTTCAGCGAGTCTGTAACCATGTCCTCACATAAATACTCATTGCCTATCTGTGTATACATCTTTGTGTCTACGAAGATGTTTAAGGCTAGAGTAACAGTCAGGTGCTTGCCAAAGTGGAGACTCTAGCCCCGCAAAGACCCCTGGCTCGCCTGTCTATCAAAGCCACATACTTCCGCCCACCAATAATAACGTAGATGTCCAAATGTGAGGAATTTTATAAATGTTCAGTGCAAAAAGAAAGTGTTTTGGATTAACAAATATTCAATGTCTCAAGTCTTTCCAAACTCCTTATCTCTGTATGTTAGTTATCAGTATGATCGAGGAGGGAAGCACAGATAAATATGTCTAAAACTGTGACAGGTGGATACTCCCAATTCCAACAGGCAGGCTACATGCCATCCCTGAAAAGTTGTACCATGTGCAGGAAGTCAGAGAAGATAATCACAGATTGACTGCATTCTGGACACACAAGGTATCAGATACTGGCTAGCCATATATGTATATACATATATATATATATATATGAAGGAAATATGATTGTCTGTATTTTATATAAGTAAGAAAGCCAAGATTCAAAGAGTTAGGTAACTTCCTGGGGACATTTGCTCTGGGGCCGGCTATACCATAGGCATTGGACAAACTCTGGATTGTAATTTGAAGTTTAACTTGTTTTCAATGAAAAAAGCGCTTTTTGCAGCTTTGCAGACACTGAGTTTGAGGATGCGTGCTGAAAGGACGTGTACTTAACTAAGTCATTCTCTGAAAGCAGAAACCAAGTTAAAGAGTGAAGCACCCCGCACCCCCCGCCACCCCCTGCCCCAGGGTTAAAGGCAACAAGGAGCAAATGTGTCCCAGAAACCATTTGCCTTGGTTTATCACACCGTGAAGCCTTTTGCTCTTGACGGTGTCCTCTCAAAAGAAACCTATTTCCTAACAGGGCTTCGATATATATAACAGGCCCTTTCATTGCAAGCCAATGGGTAATTCTTTACTCATTCATTTCCAGCCATTTCTTGAGCTGAGAAATGCCTTCTCTCTGTAAGGAGCCACTCAGAAGTGCCTCCCGTCTGTACAGAGCCACAGGGGTGTGCATCCCACCTGCCTTAGAGCCCAACAGTCTGCAACTGCTAAGCTGGAAAAGAATTCATCTCTGTTTACTTTCGAGGACAGTGGGATTACTTTTAAAACTAACAATGACAGAGTGAAGAAGGTCTGGCGAGGGAGAAAGAGAAAATTTGAAAGGAAGCATCAGCCGAAAGGAAACATTCCTCTAGATTCTGGAAGAACTGTTCGACCTCTGGCCTTTCCAGAAGTGAGCCTAAGGAGGGAAATTATTTATTTTTAAAGATTTTGCTTTGGACCAAAATAACAGTGGGAAAGTTTACCATTGGCTCTTGCCTGTCTCTCAGCTCCTCCCTCAGACCACCACCAGAAAAGGCCAGCAAGGCAATAACTTGGCGCCAGGGTTGAAGATGAGAAGGGGCTGACTGCCTCACGGTCCCAGTCAGAGACCCACCAGTTCCCCCAACATGCGGGCATCACGCAAAGAGATTCTTAGCTGTGCTGCATCTAGCCCCCCAACTCCTGCTGCAAACCTGTCTGTTCCTCAAATTAGCAACTCCCCCAAGAGGAGAAACTATCAGCTTGAGAACTCTGTGCTGTCCCCTTTCAAACCTGGCCTTGAGTTTTGTTTTCTGTGTTCAAGTTCCCTCATGTACAGCTCCCACAAACATTCCTTCCGTAGTCTAAGCAAAAAATAAACAGGCGCTCTGGATCATTAAAATGGTAAAGATTCCAGCACCTGCACTTTGTCATAGATAATGAGTGACCTTGGGCTAGTAACATGTTCTGCCACAGAATCGGTCAGAAGAGAAAGTATGTCATCAAAAAAGTTGTTGAAATGTTAAAACAAAAATCGAGCAGGTCCAAAGCTTAGTGGGTCATGGTTGCATGCTCCAAACTCGCTCGCAATGGGCATACTGCGCAAAGCCACGGGAAAGGCCTGGCTAGTTTTCAGGTTTTCGTGACGAGGTTTGCCCATCATTCCTGCACCCTTGATTTATGTTCCAAACTGCCCCCGAACGCCTCTTAACCTACTTCTAACTTACTCCTCCTTAGCACCAAACATCCGCAGAATCTAAGAAATAAATTCTCTGAAAGTAACAGGCTCTAAGTTGTCCTGGGTCTCCCTTCCCACAGAGAAGGGTCAATTGAAAACACAGCGCGGACTAAATAACAAATCTTTGATTTCGCAAAGGTGCCTTGAAACACCTCTTGGCGTGAAGGATGAGGCAGAGACCCTGACTTAAGTCTCTATCTACGTTGGGCACAGCACAGAGGGCGCAGGACAGAGAAGCCTCACATAGGACCCTGTCCTTTGCACACTAGCAGGAAGGATACTGGTGGCGAGCAGCGGCCAATAGTAGGTACCTGAAGAGCCTGGCTGACGTCTGGTTCCTCCTCCAAGCTGTGCGCTGCGCCAGCACTCCTTGCACGATCTCCTTCTCGTTGGGCAGCCGGTAGACAGGGAAGACATAGAGCCAACAGAGGACCACCACACAGAGGGCACTGGCTCCCACGGGTAGCCGGGTACGCGGGAATTTCCGCCCCAGCATGGCCATGGCCCCTCTGGATGTATGTAGGGCCCGCCCGCAGGGGCTCATCGCAGCCTCGGTGTCCCAGGGTCAGTGGTGGCAGCCTCAGCACAACGCCGGGCAAAGTGGCAGCGGAGAATGCCCCAGTGGCTGGCCCCCCATGCACACACACCTTTGGCTTTCCAGCTCGCACACGCACGGCTGGGGAACCCCCACGCCACGGCTCCAGAGGTCAGCTACAAGGATCTTCGCCAATGCAACTTTTACTGGGATGTCTTGCTAGAGGAAGTGGCCTCCGGGCAAATCACGAGCCTTGGTCTCTTTCCCTGCAGACAGTGGGCGCTGAAGGGGTCTGAGAGCAGTGGGGCCGGTTGCTCCCGCCCTTACTGCAGCATCACGGTCGCCCTCGGCTGGGGTCCTGGAAGAGGCGCGGCTGGCTCCTGGACGTCTGACGGGTTGTGTCCCTTCCAGAAAGAGATGCTCCTGCGCCCTGCACCGCCCTTTCCCCGCCTCCTGCGCCGCCGCGGTGCCCGGCACCCCCCAGATGCGCTCTCCGCGCCACACCAAGTCCTTGGAAATTTCCACGGTGGCCCGGGACCGCTAGCCCACCCCCGGCGCCTCAGCCGCGCCCGCCAGGACCCTCGCTCCGCGCCCCTCACAGGCAATCCTAGAACTCTCTCTCATCAGTTCATTCAGCGGTGCACCGCAGCCTTCCGCTGCGCCCTGGACTCCGCAGACACGCGCCCCGGGATTGGTGGAAATCAAGGTCTCCCCCGCCCTCCCCCACCCGCGAAATTGCCTCCCGTGACCTGCTTGGGGCCGCAACGCTAGCCCAGGGTGCAGGCCCCTCGCCGCTGCCCTTGTTCTCTGCAGAGGGAAGCAGACAATAAGAGCGGCAGCCCCTCTGGTGCGTGCATGCACACGCGCATATGTCTATCCCCGAGTATGCACAGATTGAGGACCCGCACCCCTTGTGCCCAGGCTGCTGTCACCCTCGCCTTTCAGCAATTGATTGGTTATAAACGAGCAGCTAGGAGGCTGGCGAATATTTATTCCTTCCTAGGCTCCCTTAATCAGATCAGCCCGTGTTGAGCTACGATTCCATGCACGCACTTTCGTGCGCGCGCGCGCGCGCGCGCGCACACACACACACACACACACACACACACACACACACACACACACACACTGATGCTAGCGGGCACAAGGGGAGGTGCGTGCACACTGGGATCCACCACCTTGCCTCCACCCTACAGAGAACAGGAACAGAGAGGCATCCTCATACGCATGTGGCCCGCACACCTTGGGGGAGCTAACACCTCCTCTGCCTCTGTAGATTAAAAAAAAAAAAAAACAAACCAACTCTGCCTCTGTTTCTTCTTAAAAGGCTGCAAAGGCAAGCTTATCACAACCACGACCTTGGAAACGTGCCACCCGCCTGGACCCGCCTAGTGGAGAGTCTCGCTGTAAGCCATTTCTGCTCGCCCTGGCAGAAGGTGGAAAAAGCTCTGGTTCCTCCTAGCGGCTGCCTGCTCTATTTGCTTAAGCATCCTGTGCAAGGACAAAGAAGAAAGTCTGCAGCCTCCAAAACCAGCTAGCTTAGTTGTCACAGGACCAAAAGCTCGGGCCACCTTTTCATTTGTTCAGCCGTGAGCAGCACTCCAGACAGCCCCCACTGACTAGTTTTTGCCCTCAAGTCTTTTTTAGCACCTTCAGCAGGGAGAAGTGAAACTTGAGACTTTCCTGTCCCTGCTATCTACCCGCCTTACTCAGCTTTTCTTAGGAAGACTGCTCAGTGCCCCTACAGGCAGGCAGACTCCGGAGTGGAACCTAATACAGTTAGGGAAAATAAAGATTGCCCTGCGGCTGTTAGAAGCTCACGGCTCTTGTAGAAGACCTGTATTCAGATCCTAGGTCTCACTGCGGGTAGCTCAGTACAAGAGCTTGGGAGAGGGGTGCCACCTTCTGGGGTACCTGCACACACGTATGCATACCTCCACACAGTTACAGGCACATAATTTAAAAATGCAGTAGACGTTAAACGAAAATGAAGATGGGGCATTTCCCTTCTTTGAGGGCTATAGACACATCATCTATCCCTTCCCCTCCCTATAATTAAAACAAAACACAAATGGCCCCAGTTTCTCTTCCTCCAACTCTCCATACAGCTGAAGAGTGAAAGAAAAAAAACCAAGAAGCAAAAAGATCATACAGGGTCCTCCCTTCCTACAAATCTACTGACTCATTCAAAGGTAAGTGGCCATCGGACTCCCCCTCGATAATATGGTAGCCGCAGGCCACCACAAACACTAGTGTTCGTGCCAGCAAGACGGTTCCGTGGGTCAAAGTACTTGCCATCCAAGCTTGAAGACTGGAGATCTGTCCCCAGAACACATCATAGTTGATTGCTGAAATGAGCCCTCCTTCCCTCACATCTATGCCACGACAGGCTCACTGGTATTCATTATACACACAATACAGTAAACAACAACAACAAAATGATGATGATGATGATGATGATGATGGTGATGACGATGACAGTGATGATGCAGGCTTTGTAGTGTAGTGCTCAGGGATCTGCGGTTCCCGTTCTCATTCCCTTTGACCTACTCCAGATGCTTCTGGAATTTTCTGATTCTGGTCAATATTTAGACTCTCAGATGAGCTTTTCTATCGCAAGCGCTCTCCATACAGAACTCTTCCTCAGCCTCTGGGAACTAAGACTGTCTGATCTGCATTGAGAACTCTGTGGGCCACATCTACATGACAGGGAGAAAGCAGGGAAGTTAGCTTTCGTGTTTCCTGTTGGCTCAACTGCCAACACAAACCTACCCATGTGCCAAGAAGTGACTGTTTCTTGCTTCTACAAATCATCCAGCCTCAAAATTACCCGGCCCATGGCTAACTCAGCACCGTGCAAGGCCCAAGTGTTAACTCATGTGTCTCAGTGTTTTCAATTAAATATTTTACCCGATATCCGGGCACTTGATTTAAATGGCTTTCCGAAAGGAGCGTGGGACTCTGTTGCCGTCTACAACTGAGTGTGCCTACTGGACATGTGCATGGTTTGCTCAGGGACTAAATTAAATGCTCGGGCATTTTAAACTCTATACATGTTCCCTAGACAGAACCCTAGTCTCCATGTCAGCCTAGCCTAGCTCTAGCCTAGCTCAAATCCTATCTGTTACTTATTAACTATTAATCGATTAATGCTAATCTATTAATCTAAACTCTGAGCTGCACGTCTCGTCCCTAAAATAATGCGTGTTTCACTACTATGTGTGTCGGGCACCACGTGACAAAGCACCCGGAGAGCACTTAGGAGAGGAGGGACTGGTGCTGGCCAGTACTCACAGAAGGCTCCCTCTACATGGCTGGCTTTGTCTTCCCAGGCCAGGCAAGACGCGCATCATGGCATCTGCTCCCGGAGACCTACTCCCCTTTAAATTCATCCCTCGTTTCCTCTCCCTGGCTTTCACTTTCTATTATATTATGAATTCACAAATAAAGTAAACACTGGTTAGCTTAGAGGCCTTGTGACCTAATTGTCTGGAGGTGTTGGGGACACACAAAACTTGCCCCCACATGGTCAACTTGACGACAGAGATGAACCACTCTCTTAGGGGTGCGTAGGACGAAGTGACAATTTACAGCAGGGCACAGCCACCATTTTACCGGCCCCTCAGTCCCTTCACTGTTGCTTTGCTTTGCTGGACATGCAGGGTGGTGTGTACATGTTCATACACGTGTGTAGAGGTGAGGACAGTCTTCGTGTCATTCCTCGGGCCCCATTCACTGTGGTTTGTGGGGACAGTGGCTTGTCACTGATTAGAGGTCACCGTGCAGGCTGGGAGAGCGGGCCAGTGACCCGCAGGGATCTGTCTGTCCCTTCTTCCTCAGCGTTGGTATGACAAGGAGCCAGCATGCCCAGCCCGGCTTTTTTTGTTTAACATAATGTCCTCCACTTTCATTCAGGTTGGCAAATGTGACAGGGTTTTACTCTTTTAATGGCTGCATAGTACTCCGTTGTATAAATGTAGCCCCTTTCCTGTATCCATCCCTGTACGAACATCTGGGATGTTCCCATTTCTTGACTGCTGTGCTATTCGTTGCAGTAAAAATAAAAAATATCGGAGGAACTGGTTCCCACGCATACCCTGGCTGTTGCCCCCTCGCTAGTTCTGACTCCAGCAGGCCATTGGCACTAATTTATCTCAGCAACTCCATGTTTCCTCCAAGTACTTTCTGACTCAGGCGGGTCCCTGCCATGCATTTCATATAGAGGTTGCCTGTCTCGAGCTCTCTTACTGTGAACTCTGCTTACGTTCCCAGAATCTACCCCCTAATAGTTATGGTATAAACTCCAAACACCTCTTTAAAACCAAGACTCAACACACTGTGACCCAACAACAGGATTTGTACGTTAAATTCTCAATCCACAATGCATCCACACAATAAACTTACAACCAATTGATAAGGATGTAAACCGCCCACCTAGATAAGATAAATTTGCCTCACACTTCACCCTTTCTGTCTAACTAATAAAAATTTTTCTCTCAAA
Organism: Rattus rattus; assembly: GCF_011064425.1. NCBI lineage: Eukaryota > Metazoa > Chordata > Mammalia > Rodentia > Muridae > Rattus > Rattus rattus. The sequence goes on from NC_046159.1 coordinate 729,392, forward strand.
TAAAAGCTGAACATAACTACTATCATTTTGTATTTTATAAAGTATAAAGTATACCTAACAGCCAGTCTAACACTTTATCAGTTAAACGGAACATTAAGTTATCCATTCCAGCTTAAGAAAGGCTTAAAATCTGTGTTATATCCTGGCTAGTTTGTATACTATCTGATAACTATCTAATTAAATATATATTCTCAAACTTAGACAGCGTGGGTAGGCTATGAGACTATAATGAGTCTTCAACCCTGTCAGAAATCTGAGAATGACCCATATATCTGTAAACATAGGAAGCCTAAAATGACTTCTAGAACTGAGACAGTTTATAGAGACAACTTTCTACTTGCACAGTCCCCTATCAGCAACACACGAGAGCAAGTCGTCAGCCTTCTGGCCTAGGATCATCTGACAGACTTTGGAAACACAGAATTTGGAAGGGCTGATCACTCTGCCTTGGCAAAGTGTAAGTTTATGTCGATACGCAGGTGAGGGCTGGCACCAGTTAGGTCAAGACCATGATTGGACAGTAATAAAAATAAAGTGGGGACAAAGGTTTTGTAAGGTGGGAGAGGAGAAGGGGAAGAATCAAGATGGAGATGGAGAAAGACGGCCCAGATCCAGGTGGTCCTGAACGGCTAAGGTAGTGTTGCCGAGGGGAACACTGGGATTACAAATGCATGCGGCTCAACCTGCTTGTACAGCGAGCATTTTACCCTCTGGGGAATCACCCCAGCCCTTAGGTGAGGAACCGTTAGGAAAATAATCAGAGAAAAAAGAGCAGCACTGAGCCGGGACAAGAGACGAGGAAGAGAGAAACAGGGAGATTTTAGGCCAAAGAATGACTAAGTCCACAGAACTAATAGCGTACAAGGACTATAATAAATAGAATAGTATTATATTAGAGATTATTGTAAAAAAAAAAAGTTGATTTTAGCAGCTCATGTCATCAAAGCAGCTACACATGATGGTATGTTACTTTCATATATGACCGATTTACCTTCCATATGTGTTCCATAACATATGTTATAAGCCTCAAATATTGATAATAAACTGTACTTAAAGATAATAAGAATTATAATTAAAACCAGAAGCACAGTGTATATGCGCTAATTGTTAATAGCTTGCTTCATGGCAATGCTTCTGACCTGGAAGGGGTTGGGGGAAGGAGCAGGGAGGGATTCATATAAACTAGCTTGGTTATTGTGACTCAGATGAATCAGTGGAGATGCCCGTCAGGGGAGAAACCCAACACAACAAGTGGCTGGGTGATGACACAGCCTTGGCTAGCTAAACTGCTCTGTCCCAGTCTTAGAAGAAATTCAGGGAAAGTTCCCCTTTTCATGGGAAAGAAGGACAGACATTTGACATCACTTTATGAGGTAGCTGAAGTCTACAGTATATTTTAGCAGTGTGATAGGGTAAATTTTGTAATCAATCACAACCAAATGAAAGGTGAAGGTCTGGAGAGATGGCTCAGTGGTCAAGAGTGAGAATACTGCTCTTGCAGAGGGTCAGAGTTTAATTCCCAGCACCCCAGTCAGGTAGCTCACCGCCTCTTATAACTCCAGCTCCAGGAGGAGCAGACACCTCTAGCCTCTGCACATACCATAAGCACATATACCACACCACACCACACACACACACACACACACACACACACCACATGCACATATAACATACATATAACACATGCACATATAACATACATATAACACATGCACATATAACATACATATAACACACATATACCACACACACGCACCACACACACACACCACACATGCACATACACATACATATAACACACATACCACACATACACACCACATGCACATACATATACACATACATATCACACACATATACCACACACACACCATACACACACACACTCATACACAAACACACACACACCACACACACAAACACCACACCACACACACATGCACCACCACACACACACACACCACACACACACATGCAGGTTGATTGTGGTATTGGACACAGGATCCTCGTCCTCAGAGGAGAAAGTCCACACTGGTTGGAAAACAGTAATGGTGCCCAGGGCTTGGATCTGTGTGGCTGAAATGCGGTCCAATTAGCTATGCATGTGGTGTGATGTTGGCCTTGCTCATCATCTGGATGGGATCTAGAGTCAAGTATGACACCCATTTTCAGACATGTCTGTGAACGCATTTCCAGAGAGGTTTAACTAAGAGAAGACCACCTCCATGATGTCCTGGACTGAACCAAACAGAGCACTAGCATCTGTCTCTCTGCTTCCTGGCTGTGGAAGCAGGGTCTCATGACTCACCAGCTCAGTCATGCCCTCCCCAGCCAGATAGACTGGGCACTGCAACTGGGAACCAAAGAAACTCTTTCCTTGTGACAGTTGTTTGTCTGGTATTCTGTTATATCAAGGAAAGTAACAGACAGAATGGTCCCCCAACACCGTGACCCATGCTGAAGGATGTGTAGAAGGCGCTAGCCCCAGTTGTCTGCACACACCTGTGAGCTTCCTTACATTGCTCTTGTCAGGTAACCGTCTTGTCTCAATAACCATTGATGATTTACTCCTGATCTGTAAGAAAAGGATAACTGTGGAAAACTTCCCAGCTTATTCTAACTCAGCCGGGTTGTGTAGCTGCCCCCAAACACGTCTTGAGTTTTATCCAGACCATAAATACACAGGAACAGCATTTGCTAAGCCTTGTGATCAGCACCGGCCTCCCTGTGCTCACAGAGGTGAATCTTGGCAGTGGCCATTGGTGGGTGGGGATGATTCCTTAGGCCTTGCACTTGAGATAGGAAGAACTTATTCAGCCAGAAAAGAAAGTTAGAGGAACTGTGTGACTTGGCAGGTGCTGTCTGTCCCTAAACAGAGAGAAGATAAGCTACAGTCTGTAGGTGGACATTGGCACACAGGCTACAGAATCCGAGAGGGCAATGCCGTGTATAAGGCAGGGCTGGGCCACTCGGGTCCATGTGTGGGAAGTCTGGCCAGTTTAAACCATAGCAGGATACCATTGGTGAGTGTGTTCTTCCTATTGGTTCTATCAGCCCCCCAATGACGGGGATTAAAAATGGCATTTCCATTCTCCATGGCATGATTTGGCTACGACAGACTAGCGGTCTTTCCTTTCAGAGGGCTGCCTTTGGTTCACACCTGAGTAGACTTGATCCCTGAGGACAGCAGCATGCGCATTGCGTCTCTTTCCCGTGGCAGCGCTGCCTTGGATCCTGCCAGCTGGACTGCAGGAAGAGCTGGGCGTCAACTTGACAAGATCCACAGTCACCTAAGAGACAGAGGTCAGACTCAGCCCACGGGAGGGATTTCTAGATTGGAATGATGTGGGGACTGGAGAGCCCCATTCCACAGGCGGCTGGACTGGATAAAAAGGGGGAGAACACTCCAGACGCCAGCATTCATCTCTGGCTGTCTCTTGACATGCAATGTGACCAGCTGCCTCATGCTCTTGCCTCCACCATGAGAAACAATCTCCTCCAACCGTGACCCAAGCATCTCCCTCCTTCCTTAAGCTGCGTCTTCTCAGGGGTCTGACTACAGCAGCAAGAAAGTGTGAGGTCTTCAATGCGGTTTTCATATTCTCAAGTATTTCATGTTGTACAGAATAAAAATTTCTCAAGCCAAGCATGTTATTTGGAACCATCAGACTTCGGGAATGTACATGTTCATGTGCAGGTGTGCACACATGTGTAAGGAGACGTGTATGAAGTATGGAAGCCAGGAGTATCTTTCTCAATCTCTTCCCACCTCTGTTTTTTTTTTTTAACTTTACTGACTCTTTATGAATTTCGTACATGCACCCAATCCCACTCATCTCCCCCTCCTTTTCTATCTACCCTGCAACCTCCCTCTCAAAATAAAACAATTTTAAAAATTAAAAAACATATCGTCATGGGAGCAGCAGTGTGTCACAGTGTGTCACACGGCACACCCTTTTGATCAAACACGTTCACTTGCAAATGCTCACTGCAATGAGTCACTGGTCTGATTCAAGGCTTCTGGCTTCTGCCGCACTATCAATACTGGATCCTCACGGGAGCTCCTCTCAGATTTCCTGTTGTTGCCCTGAGTCTTGGAGATCCTGTAGCTTTGGATCTGCAGGGCCTGCCCCTCCATGTGGTCCAGCAGCTCACGCATGGGGTAGATGCTGGGTGGGCCGACTCGGAGCCCTGGATCTGGACTGGGAGCTCAATTAGGTAGTCTGCCAATTCAACCATGCCCATGTCAGCAGGAGGAGCTCTCCTGTGATGCCAGGCGAGGTGCAGGGCCAGCTCTCCTGAGTGCCTCAGCCAGTGAGGGGCTGGAGCTGGCCCCGCACAGCCCTTGGACATCAACATGGTCCCAGGTGGTAGCCCAGACAAGGGACCTTTATTTTGTGAGTGAAGGCTTCTCACTGAACTGAAGCTCAGCAGTTTGCCTAGATGGCTGGCCAGAGCGCTCCAAGGGTCTTCCTGGATTTGCCTCCACAGAGGTGGGATTATAGACACATGTCACTGTGCCTACTTTTTACGTGGGTGCTGAGAAGTAAACTCAGGTCTTACGGCTTAGACTCTAAGGGCTCTGTAGTAATTCAGCCTGTATTTTAGTGTTTTATGCCCAAATGAGACAGTATAAATGCTCAATTTCTTTTAATTTAATCTTTTTTTAAATGTATGTCTATGGGTGTTTAGGCTGAATGTATATCTGTGCACCGTGTTAGTGCCTGGTGCCTACAGAAGCCAGGAGAGAGCACCAGATAATCTGAAACTAGAATAAAGAAAGCTGAGAATCACCACGTGTCTTAGTTAGGGTTTTCCTGCTGGGAACAGACACCATGACCAAGGCAGCTCTTATAAAGAACAACATTTAATCGGGGCTGGCTTACAGGTTCAGAGGTTCAGTCCATCATCATCAAGGCAGGAGCATGGCAGCATCCAGGCAGGCATGGTGCAGGAGGAGCTGAGAGTTCTACATCTTCATCTGAAGGCTGCTAGCAGAATACTGGCTTCCAGGCAGCTAGGGTGAGGGTCTTAAAGCCCATGCCCACAGTGACATGCCTACTCCAACAAGGCCACACCCACTCCAACAGGGCCACACCCACTCCAACAGGGCCACACCCACTCCAACAAGGCCACACCCACTCCAACAGGGCCACACCCACTCCAACAGGGCCACACCCACTCCAACAGGGCCACACCCACTCCAACAGGGCCACTTTCTGGACCGAGCATATACAAACCATCACACCATATGTGTGCTGGAATTCAAACACAGGTCCTCTGAAGAACGGCCGGCATCTCTCCAGACAAGTCTCACTACATAGCCAGAACTATCCGTGAGCTGGTGATGGAAGTGCTGGGGGTTACAAGTGTGACCACTGCACCTTGCTCAGGCTCCAGACTTCACAGACTTCAGGTGGCTTCCTTCCATCAGCGTCTTTGAATACTTTTCTTATTGCTCCGATATAGATTGGCTTCTTTCTTCCATCCCTCTTTATTAGCCCCTAGCGCCATCCATAACTGTTATACCCTGTTTGATCTTGAGAACACAAGACTGAAGTTCAGAGCTTCAGTTAGGCTATGCTTACCTCCAGCTAACACTGTGCGGTGCGGGTAGCTTAAGGTGTGGGGGAGGGGCTCCCGGGTCCTCCTCCTTCACTCCTGTCACAATGACAGCATTGATTTCTGTACGTGAGAATCTTCCTATATGCTGTTAGATGGGTGATATAGAAAAATGAGATGCTAGATAGATAACAGATGATAGGTAAATAGATGATAGATGGATGATGACAAATGATAGATGATAGATGATAGATAGATAGATAGATAGATAGATAGATAGATAGATAGATAGATAGACAGACACACAGACACATATTCCATATGGCCCTACACATTGTTAGAATTTCTATAACTTTTTTAAATGATTAACTTTTAGGTGAATTTAAGAATTAAGAAAAATGCTCTCATCCTCTTACCCTCTCTCTCTCCCTGGCCCTTCTCCCCTGATCCTTCTCCCCCTGACGCTCTCTCTCTCTCTCTCTCTCTTTCTCTCTCTCTCTCTCTCTCTCTCTCTGCCTCTACTCCTTCAACTTCCCCCCCATTCCCTAAATAAACTCTATTCCACACTATAAGAAAAATAAACTTATTTATCGTGCCATCAGTTTCTACTTGGCACTATTTCCTTCTCCTGGGAGAACTGCTCTTTTTTTAGAGTCATACTGCTGATAATAAATTACGTCTGGCTTTCCTGAATGTAGACCCTAGCCTTTGTTAATGAAAGCTAACTTTACTGGATAAAAACATCCTAAGTTTATACTGGGTTATAGTGGCTCACATCTTTAATCCCAGCACTCAGGAGACAGAGGGAAGGCATATCTCTTTGAGTTTGGGGCTAGCCTGGTCTACAAAGCAAATTCCAGGACAGCCAGGGCTGCACAGAGAAACCCTGTTCTTTTTTTTTTTTTTTTTTTTTTTTTTTTCCGGAGCTGGGGACCGAACCCCGGGCCTTGAGCTTTCTAGGCAAGTGCTCTACCACTGACCTAAATCCCAACCCCGAGAAACCCTGTCTTAAAAAACAAAAATAAGTAATCGATCCTAGTTTTGAACTTGGTGTGGTAGCCTATGTCTCTAATCCCAGCACCTGGGGGGCAGAGGCAGATAGATTTCTGAATCTCTGAGTTAGAGGCCAGCGTGGTCTACAGAAGGAGTTCCTGGACAGCTAGGGCTACACAGAGAAACCCAGTCTTGAAAGACAAAAACAAAGGAATCAAGGTTGATGATTTAAAAGACTATCAGAGGCTGGAGGATAGCTGAATGGCTCAGAGCACTGGCTGCTCTTCCAGAACCCCTGGTCCAATGCCCAGCACCCACATGCCCACAACTGTTTGTGGCTTTTGTTTTACAGGATCCAGCATCCTCTTCTAGACTCCTCGGCTACCTACACACACATATACATACCCAAACATGACAAATATGCATACATATGACTAAGGCCTGAAGGAGGTGAAGGGGGTTGTATCCCCATAGGAAGAACAATTCAACTAACTGGACCCCCCCCCCACAGAGGGACTAAACCACCAACCAAAGAGTACACATGGAAGGGTCCAGGGCTCCAGATACTTATGTAGCAGAGGATGGCCTTATCTGGCATCAATGGGAGGGGAGACCCTTGGTCCTGTGGCAACTCAATGCCCCAGCGTAGGGGTTGCTAGGGCAGTGAGGCAGGAGTGGATGGGTGGGGGAGCACCCTCATAGAAACGGGGGGGGGGGGTTGGAAGATGGGTTTGTGGAGGAGGGGAAACCAGGAAGAGGGATAACATTCGAAATGTAAATTAATGAAATAACCAATAAAAAAGAAAAGTAATATTAAAAAAGAAATAGAGAAGACATTCTATAAAATATTTCAATGTTAACATAAAAAATTATCTCCTATTCCCTTAAAGAAATAAAGATACAAATATGCAAATGAACAAATGCAGGCATGAATGAACAGACCAATGAATGAGGAAAAAATAATAAATGGGGATCTCACGCCCTCTTCTGTCCTCCTTGGGCACTGTAGGCATAGAGGGCACAGACACAGATGCAGGCCAAGCACTCGTATACACCTCAAAATAGACGAACAGACAAATAAACTTTTGTTAAGATGTGTGATTGGGAAAGATAGGAAAGGAAAGAGGTCAGTGGCACCAGAATAAGAGGGATGAGTATAAAAAGAACACATCACAGGCCCATGGAAATCTACATCAGGGCCTGTTACTACGCACAATTAGCACAAGTTAATAAGAGTGTACACGAGTCAGCTGCATAGCTGTCCAGGGAGCTAGTGCTCTCTGTAAGTTGGACCTGGGGAACGGCGAGAACTGCAGGACACACAGGAATGATGGAGTTGGAGGAGAGATTAGGGTTTGAGTCAGCAGCCCCAGGGGTGAGAAACAAAGCTCACCCCATGGTAGGAGCTGATAGAGAGGAAGAAGCACAGGGCTCTGGGTCAGTGTGGCAGCCTGACGGAGGGAAGACCTAAGAACATACACGGGCACCCGTTGTCCCTTCTTGATTCTAATGCAAGTTGTTGCAGAGGGCTCTAAGAAAGCCCCCACCTATTTCAGAAAAGAGACCCCCACACCATCCCACAGTTAGGGAGTCAGCCCAGAACAACTGGTAGCCACGACAGACACACAGCCTGATGAGTTAACAGCTCTTGCAAGGCAGGAGTTAGTAGCACGGAAACCCAGTGAGAATTCAGGAGCAGACAGCCACATTCAACAAACTAGACAAGCAGGGGTCAGGGATGAACAATCACCCTGTTTGCTTTGCTTTCTTATTGCTGCGATAAACACCAAGACCTACATTTAGCAACATTTCCTTGAGGGGAGTCAGTAAGGACTCAAGTAAGGAACCTCCACGTAGGAGCTGAGGCAGAGGACTGATGGAGGAACACTGCTCACTGGCTTGCTCTGCCTGCTTTCTTATGCAACCCAGGATCACCAGCTGGGGGGTGGGGGGAGGCACCACCCACAGTGGGCTGGGCCCTCCCCCATCGGTCATCAATCAAGAAAAGGCCCCCATAGGCTTGCCCACATTCCAATCTGAGAGAGGCATTTTTCTCAATTGAGGTTACCTTTTCTTGCAGATGGCTGGCCCTGGTTTGAATCAAGCTGACAGGAAACTATCCCAGAAACCCCCATGACTGGGTGGGTAACACATAAACACCGCATGATCATCTCCCTTGCTGGGCTGGGGAGGCAGGTAGAGTGTGGAGCTCTCTAATGAACCAACGGATGCAATTACCTATTCGTCCATTTTCTGCCGAGTCCTATAATCATCAAAGAGGTTGAAAGGACGTTTTCATCTCTTAAGAATCGCCCCCTCCCCAGCCCCCGCTCATTTTCAGGTGTTTCTGTCATTTTCCCTCAATTTCTCTAGGTAGAGTTTGCTACTCAGACTAGAGAGATCGCTCGGTGTTTACAAGCACTTGCTGCTCTTGCAGAGGACCCTGGTTCAGTTCCCAGCACCCACATGGTGGCTCGCAACCACCCGTAGCTCCAGTTCCAAGGGATCTCACGTCCTCTTCTCCGTGGCCACCGAGGATGTCCGTGGTACACAGGCAGGCATGTAAGCAAAGCACTCACACACATAAAATGGTCTAAAAATTAATCAATAATGTGTCTGCGTCTGATTTTTCTCTGGTGTGAGAAAGGTAACTGAAAAGCCACTGTCTCTGGTGGAGCTTTAAAGGCCGTTTAGTTTCTCATGAGGTAAGCAGAGTGGGCTGAGAAGGGTCTTCTGGGAAAGCTACGCATGGAGAACCCCAAATCACTGGGGACAAAGGTAGGATGTGCACACCTGTGTTCCCAGCCCTTCTGCAATGGGAGCGGGAGCGGGTCTAGAACAGCCTCACACGGATGCTTCTCTGCCGCCAACAAACAAGAGACAAAATAAAAATGAAAAATCAAAAAGTAGGAAGAGATTCTGGTGCACATTTTCACAAAATCCAGACGCAAAAGGAGCTATTACCACATGGATAGCTGGAGCTCATTGCAATTTACTTTGAGGTTATTTAAAAACTATGGTGAAGCATTACTAAATATCTACCAGGATACCCTATTAATTAAATGGCAATTAATAAAGTAATAAAAGACTAACTAATTAACTAAAAGCCATTGACAATAGTAAATTCTCGTGAGCGTGCAAAAGTAGAGACAGCTCCCATCACTCACAGGACCCTGACAGGACGCTGGGAAAGCCTGACATCTTGAGACAGTCAGCAATCCCACTGTCCTTTATTTATCCAAAAGATGTGATTCGCACAAAAAACCTGTTTGCAGATACTTACAGCAGCCCAATAGTCGCCCAATGTGGAAATCACCTAAATAACCTTTCCCTGGTCAATGTCAAATTCTGGAGCATTTATAAAGGGGCCTTGAGTCAACAGTTTAAAGAAGAGAACAGCCATGGATACGAGAACAAATCTCAAAACACATCGTAGTAAGTGGAAAGAGTCATGCACCCAGCAGACTGCTACTGTACAGTTCCACTCCATCACTGGCAGACAGGCAGACTCCCACAGGCACCATTTAGCTCAATGGTACCAGGCACTGGGCTTCGGCAGGAAATGATGACAGGAAGGTATCATGATAAATCACTCTGGGCTGTAAAACTGTTCTGCATTTCAATTGTGCTACTGCTGATTATATGACTATGAATAGTTCACAGCTCAGAACCACCGCTAAGAAAGTTTTAATTTCACCATGTGCAAAATTAAAACCTAATCTTCTTAGATCCTTTCCCGAGTGCTTTTCAGCATCCCAAGGATTAGTTCCCTCACCACGTTCTTGTTACTATATAAGGACAGCCCTCAGCAGACTCACCAGAGAGCTTACTTGTACATGGGATTAACTCTTTCCATACAGGCTCATAGAGAGAAATGATGAAAAGATTTAAAAGGTTGCAGGTGGGAGGACTGTTTCTTTTTTTAGTTGCAGAAATTCTCTCCACGAGGAAGAAATTTAGCAAAACTACCAACATTTGGGTAAAATCACCTGAAGGCAATAGAAGAAGGAGAGAGAAAGAATTAACCAAGGTGACAGAGAAACAGGAGGGGAAAAACAGGGATAGGAAGAGGAAGAATAGGTTATCGAAGAGGAGGAGGAAGAGAAAACGAAGGAAGTGGGGAGGGAGCAGGCAGAATAAGTAGAGGCAGTAGACTTGGAAAGGGAAGATTAAAAAAAAAAAATCAAATCCTCTGGGAAGAAGTGAGGGCCATGGGAGAGACTTTTGGACCATTGTTATGCAGAATACCTTTCTGGGGGGCTGCCACTATAAACCGAAGACAACCAAATGCAGTGTTATTCCTGAAATATTGATTTATATTTCTCATATAGCGAAACAAATTATGGAGCGTTCTCGCTGCAAAAATATTGCCAATTATTTTCCCTTAGTGCTGGAAGTAAAACACCACTGTCTAGCTCAGAAGATGAAATTGTCTAAATGTTCTTTTTATAGGTGTCCCAGATGGCAAAAAAAAAAAAAAAAAAAAGTGTTTCCTCCAGAGATGTGAACTTGAAAACGACATTGAAATCAACTTAGAAGACAGATAAAGATGTGCACGGAGTTACTATCTATAAAGCTAGGAGGCCTTAGAGCACTGTAGCGGTACAATATGGAGCTAACATCTCGTGCTACAGGAAATAACATCAGCCCCTTCTCAGCATCTGGCATTCGTTAAAATACCTTGGCAATGCAAAGATAGACTACTGAGAGCGGTAAGTAATCAAAATAATTAAAGGTTAACAGAGGCAACCAAATTCCAAGGGTTGTCACGGCATTGCCTTTCAGATGAAGTCAGAATAATCTTCAGCTATATGCTGTGTGTTCCAATCTATATACCTAAACATGGCGGAAGGCTTACACAATCATTGACACCTAAAATACAGTTGCCTCCATATGAGCCTTTAACACAAACATTTAAAGGGCCCAGGGCAGCTCAGTTGGTAGAGAGTGCTTGCCTGGCGTCACACAGCCATCACGTGGTATAAAGCTGGTGTGGTGGCTGGGGCATGTGTTCCTGCACTCAGAAGATGGAGACAAGACCATCTCATCTCCGACAGCATCCTAGGGTTACTCAGTAGTTTGAGGCCAGCCTGGAAAGTCAGCAGAACAAAACAAAAATCTGCCAAAACTGGTGAGTTCAGTTCTTTGTTCTGAAATAAAGCTCAACATGTTAGTTACTTTGTTGCTGTGATCAAACAACTTGACTAGAAAAGAGAAAAGAAGAAAGAAAATAAAAGCTGGTTTTGGCTTGCCAGATGGGGAACCCACTGTGTCGGAGTTCGCGTGGCAGCTGGCGTCAGGGCTGGAAGATGGTAGATGACGTCTTCAAGTTCAAACTCGATGCAGAAAGCAAACTTGGAAACGATGGCACTACAAACTCCCAGCGTCCACCTCGAGAGACCTACTTCCTGCAGCGAGGCTCCTCCTCCTAAGGGCTCTATAACATCCCCAAATGGTTCCACGAACTGAACCGGACCAAGCATTTAAACACTTGGACATTTGGGAGACGTTCCTCATTCAAGCCACCATAGTCTTGTTCTTAGGCTCTGAACCTCATTATGTAGCTCAGGATGGCCTCAAGCTCGTGGCAAACCCCGGAGACTGCAGCCATATGTCACACCACAGGCCATTTACATACAGTTCCCCAGAATCACCCGCCAACCATCACCGATCCCCCATTCATTTCCCAAAGCCAAACCCAGCACATGCGACACTCAGGCTCTCCTGTCTTCGCTGTCTTCCTGGCCTCTGTCCCAGGCTCCAGCGACTGGGAGCTCTGCAGGCGGGGGCTAAGGAACGAGGAGCACAGCCGGTGTCTGTCCTTGAGTCTGGTTCTCCAAGCCTCAGCGCGAGCTTTTGCTACTACTCAGCTACTGATGGTTTACAATCGAGGTCATTTCGTCCTTCAAGTTTGGCAATACCTAGTGATACCGTGCTTATGACAGTTGAGGCAAGAGTCGCGTCCGGGTACGGGTTGCATCTCACGGCGTGGGCAGGAATGGTGCTAAGGGTTCTGAGATGCACAGGACCACCTTCCACCCACCACAATGCATTACCCTACCCAAAAAGGCTACACCGCCCTATGCCCCTTGTTTAAAGGTCTTTATCCCTGTCTGGATAAGTCACTGCATTGGAGACCTTATTGTACTTACTGGGGTGTCTGAGCTGGGGATGTTGAGAACAACCAATAGAAGTGCGGGGTTCTAGGAAAGAGATTGGGTTCTCTTCCCTTCTGAAAGGCACTAAGAATGCATTTAGGTTCACCCTTGTGGGTACATAGACAATTCCTAAGACTAAGAAGGAGTTGAGGAGGGGATTAAATTCCATCCAAACTGAGAAGGTGCCAGTGATGGATTCCGCTCTGACAAGCATGCCAAACTCGGGAGGCCATGAACTGGAATTGAGACTGTCTTTGTGTCCGTCGTGTCCAAGCATCTGGAGAGAAACAGTAGCAGACATCCCTGGCCAGCAGCAAAGAGGAAGAAGACAAACTGGCACGAGTATGGTGAAGATCTGTTAGTGCCATGTTGTCTTGGGTACACTCTGTCTTCACAGCACATACGGAAGTGTTCAGAGTGCAGGAGAGGACTCAGTCGCTAAGAGCACGGACTGTTCTTGCAAGGGACCCAGGTTCGATTCCCAGCACCCACAGAGCAGCTCAAAACTGTCTGTGACTCCAGTCCCAGGGGATCTGATGCCCTCTTCTCTACTCCTTGGGTACTGCACACCTCTGATGTACAGACAAAACGCCCACATACATAAAATAAAGTAGAAAAAAGCAAAGAAAACTGTAAGGGCCGGAGAGGTGGATCAGCAAGTGAAGTGCTTGCGGCTAAGTTGGACGGATGGCCTGTTCAATCCTGTGTCCCATGTGGTGGAGGACAGGACCAACCCCACAAGCCTTCCAGTCTCCACATGTACATTATGGCCTGCCCTGCCCTGGCACCTGGGTGCCCCCTGCCTACACACACACACACACACACACACACACACACACACACACACCAATTGTACTGACTGGTACACTTGACACAAGCTGGAGTTATCACAGAGAAAGGAGCCTCCCTTGAGGAAATGCCTCCATGACACCCAGCTGTAAGGCATTTTCTCAATTAGTGATCAAGGCGGGAGGACTCAGCCCATTGTGGGTGGTGCCATCCCTGGGCTGGTGGTCCTGGGTTCTATAAGAGAGCAAGCTGAGCAAGCCAGGGGTAGCAAGCCAGTCAGTAACATCCCTCCATGGCCTCTGCATCAGCTCCTGCCTCCTGGCCTGCTTTGAGTTCCAGTCCTGACTTCCTTTGGTGATGAACAGCAATGTGGAAGTGTAAGCTGAATAAACCCTTTCCTCCCAAACCTGCTTCTTGGTCATGATGTTTGTGCAGGAATAGAATCCCTGGCTAAGACACGCATGCACACACATTTTATACTTAAATAAATACATTAAAAAAGATTAAAGACAATGATTGATAATTTATTTGTATGTTTTTGGAAATTTTAATTGGCCACATTTGGAACTTTTGCATTCTAGTTCTTCAAAGTTTTGTGACTATTTGGGGAAAACTAGATTATAAGTTAAATTAGTATAAATTTGCATACCAATAAAAGTGCTGATCTCTGTTTGCATACAACACATTCTCCATAAACCTGAATATTTAACAAAATGCCACATGGCATTTGTCCTTGGTTTAAGTCTTTCTGACTCTAAGGTCATAATAAAAAAGAAAATCATGGGAAAAAAATGCATTGGTTGGAGAGGAGCAGGTTAGTTCTTCATAGATGTCATCACACCTCCCCCTTTCTCTCTCCACACACAGACACACACTCGCATACAAACACACACACACACACACACACACACATACACACACACACACACACACACACACACACACACACACAAAGAGCCTTGATGGGGCTGGAGAGGTGGTCAAGGGTTAAGAGCACTGGCTCTCCTCTGGAGGGCTTAGGACTTACTTCAGTGCCCAGCACCTACATGCCAGCCAGCCCACAACCATCTCTAACACTAGTTCCAGGGAATCCATTGCAGGCGCCAGGCACATACCAGGCATAAATGCAGAAAATAATCGTGTATATAAAGCAAAAATAAAAGCAGGAGTCTATGTTTAAGAGTTAGACTTCTGGGGCTCAAGTCAGCGGTGGGCCACTTAATCACAGAATCCCCTGTGTAAAGTACTGAACTGTTCAGCGAGTGGCTTGTTTCATTCATTTATAAGTGAGAATAGCAGCCCTGTAAAGACCGCGTGAGGTAAACCCTCTACAGGTTTTGCTCAGCAGTGAGACTTTTTATTATTGCTAGTTTGTCTTTGTTTGGGGTTTGTTCTGTTGGGGCTCAAGCCCAGGGCCGTGAGCACGCCAGGCAGGTACCCTACCAGTGAATCCCAACCACAGCCCCACTGTCACGTCACCCTGACACCGAGGGTTCCCTCCCTACCCATTAGCACGGGCAGGACCGTTGCTGTTTTCATTATGCTAGAGGCTGGAGAGAAGCTAGCCGCAAACGTTCAGAATTTGTCTTTGTCTTCAGCGAACTGCAAAGGAAAGGTAAAGTCAGCGTTGGCAAAATACCTGTTCCGTGGACTCAGTCCACAAATACTGACATCAACAGGGCTGACGAGAAGCCCTAGTGCCCTTGATAAATATCTTTAATATGATAATATCTTTAATAAACATTTCTAGCTAATAGTTTTTAATTGTTAATTATGTGGATGCTTGTGGATGTGTGCACATGAGGACAGATGCCCCCCAGAGGTCGGGGACATTGGCTTCTTCTGGAGCTGAAATTACAGAGAACTGTGAACCACTGTTGTAACTTTATAGGGCTGAGAATCCCTCGTCCGTCCCGGTCTGAGATGTTCTGGGTAACATGGAAAGTCCCACTGTGCGCAGGTACACAGTCGAACTGTTTGCTATGCCTGGGTATATAAAACGGGTATATAAGATGTAAGTGAATTGTGTGCCTGGGCTTAAGTCTCATCTCTGAGAGATTTTATTATATATATTCAAGTATTCTAAACATCCAAAAATATAAACACTTTAAAAAAATCCGTAACCTGTCCGTTGGTTGGGTGTAAGTATCTGCATCTGCCTCAGCCAGCTGCTGGTAGGGCCTCTCAGAGGACAGCCCTGCTAGGCTCCTGTCTGTAAGCACATCATAGCATCAGTAACAGTGTCAGGCCTTGGTGCCCTCCCGTGAGATGGATCCCTATTTGGGCTGTCACTAAGCCTCCTTTCCCTCAGGCTCTTCTCCATTTTCGTCCCTGCAGTTCTTTTAGACAGGAACAATTCTGGGTCAGAGTTTTTGACTGTGGGAGGGCAACCCCATCCCTTCACTTGATGCCTCTCTTTCTACTGGAGGCGACTCTACAAGCCCCTCTCCCCACTGTTGGGTATTTCATCTAAGGTTCCTCCCTCTGGGGACCCCTGTGGTTGAGTTAGGGAAAGGCTGGAAGAAGCTGAGGAGGAGAGCGCCCTATAGGAAGACCAGCGGTCTCAACTAACCTGCACCCCGTGATCTCTCAGACACTGAGCCACCAACCAGGCAGCATACGCTAGCCGATATGAGGCACCGACACATGTACAGCAGAGGACGGCCTGGTGTGGCCTCAGTGAGAAGATGCACCTAATCCTTGAGAGACTTGAGGCCCCAGGGAGTGGGGAGGCCTGGGGGGGGGGTCGTCTTCTTGGAGAAGGGGGAGAAGGAATGGGATGAAGAACTGACAGAGGTAGGACAGGGAAGGGACTGGACTGTAAAAAAGAATTAATAATAATAATAATAGAAAAATCTGTAACCCGAATCATTTTTATGTATTGTTATAACTCCTGATTTTAGTTGGAAAACAATCCTTTTGCACATGCGCCCAAAGTTTCATTAAGTGCTGATAAGACACCCACTAACGGGCGTCCATCTGAACACACTGCCACAAGGCGGATTCTTTCCAACTTTGGCATTACTTTCCTACACCTAAGTCAGCTCATGTTGGGCTGCAAGTGCGGACAAAACAAACTGTCTTTTGGCTACAGATGTTGGGCACGTCGGTTCCTTCTGAGCACCGTAATGAAGTCAGAAGCAAAATGGGTTCAAATGGGAACAGATAGGCTGATTTACTGTAAAACAAAGTAAGTAAGAGACAAATGGGAGTGTGAGATGCTCCTGCCTCCAATCTGACTCCTGTCTGTCTGCCTGCCTGTCTGCCTGCCTGTCTGCCTGCCTGCCTGCCTGTCTGCCTGCCTGTCCGTCTGCCTGTCTGACTGACTATCCCTGTTGCTTTACCTGTGTTTAGACTGGGTCTTGCTACATAGACTGATCTGGAGCTCACAGTCTTCTTGCCTCAGCTTCCTCAATGCTAGGGTCACAAGCCTGCGCTACCAACCCCATTTTCTCCCATTTTTAAGTATGCAAACGTGCACCCGGGTGTTTCTGAGCTGGGTCACTTGCCTTGCTAAATAGAGGGCTGTTCAGGTTGAGCTACTGTGGCTCCCTGAGAGCCCTGTGCAGAGCAATGGAACAAAAGCAGAGAGAGCCATCTGGTAGACCAGGCTATCATCTGGTAGACCAGGCTATCATTTGGTAGACCAGGCTATCATCTGGTAGACCAGGCTATCATCTGGTAGACCAGGCTATCAGACCCTGCTGGGCAAAGAGACAACTTGGGCCTGCGGTGAATTGGGTTTCAGTTCTGCCTTTGCTTGTTGCACAATTTTGGCAAAGTCAGAGGCTCAATGGCCCAGAACTGGATCAAACAGTTTGATTTTTTCCCCACAAATACAATTTTTACCTACAATTACTTTTGAGATAAGAAACAATAAGTCAGATAAAGAGGAAGGTGTGGCCTGGAGCCACAGAATCCTGCCACCCTTGGGACAGGACCAGCAGTTCAGTCTGGCTGCTGGTGGACAGAGAGTTAGGGGGCCTTCCATAGTCATCCCTGAGGCCCTGCTGTACACAGCTCTAAGTCAGAATCATTGGTGAAACGTGGCTTCACTAGTGAGTTTCTGTGGATCATAATTCTCGAGATGCTCAATTTTAGCTTTGCAGGTTTTAACTTGACTGATGTCCTGAAGTACAGCTACATTGATGGTTTCATGGGGAAACCATCCCAGCTCCTGGCTCCTGGCTCCTGGCTCCTGGATCCACCATTTTCCTCAGGACTAACAGCAGCACTGCTGTTGATGGCCCAGTTGTGTAAAATGTTTTCATTTAGATGAAGGAGAAAACACCTTGGAATGACTAACAGCCTTCGGGTAAGGAATAAGAAAGACATATTGCCAAGTGTCTTCTACACAGCAACCCTCACGTGCAGAGTTCCGGTTCTGTCCACATTCAGCCCAGGGACTTAATTACCCATCTCCGGGCCATTCCGAGGGGGCATCCTAACTGAGTTTAGGTAGGCACCATGGCCTGATGCTCTTTGTCAGTTGGGGGTTAGATGTGATACGTGACTGTGATGTAGATGACACGGGAAGGGAAGCTTGCCAAAGGGAAGGTCCTTCCACTCTTGGAAAGACAACCCTTCACTCGAGGAGTGACCTGGTCCATCCCAGTTTTCTGCTGTGACTTAGGACCATTACGCAACCAAGAAGAGAGGCCGACGTACAGGCGATAGCTGAATAAGAAGCTGGGCGTAGACCAGATTACCTCGCTTCTGAATGAGCCTGCTCACCAGTCTTCTCATTCTGGGACTCCCCGTTCACAGCACATGCAATGCTCATACAAGGCTGCCTGGTTGTGTTTGAGAAGAGAGAAAATGAGATTTTAGATATAATCATAGGAGAAACTGGTAAAGAGATGCATTTTAAGTAGAAAAATCTAAAATAGTGTAATTTAAAAAAAAACAGAAATATATGTCTATTATTTATACAAAACACATATGCGAGGGGACAGAGGTGTGTGTGTGTGTGTGCGTATGTGTATAGATCAGATGTGTATGTGTGTAGATCAGATGTGTATGTGGTGTGTAGATCAGGTGTGTGTGTGTGTGTGTGTGTGTGTAGATCAGATGTGTGTGTAGATCAGATGTGTGTGTGTGTGTGTGTGTGTGTGTGTGTGTGTGTGTGTGTGTGTAGATCAGAGGACAACTTGCAGAAGTCAATTCTTTCCTTCCACCGTGTGGGTCCTGGGGATCCAACTCAAGTTGTCAAATTAGTGGCAAGTGTCTTTACCAGCTGAGCCACCTCACAGGCCCAACTGTGTGGTGGATTTTTTTAAACCATGAACATATATTACCTCTTACACGTCAAACAGAATGACAGAGGGGAGAAGAGCTCACCGAGTGCACTTGTGGATTGAAAGCCCAGACACAAGTGAGCAGCACTGATGTCAGCAGCATCCTGATCAGAGCAAAGCCGCTGCTAACCCACGGTTTAGGTTCTGGAATCGTGGAAGTCTTGCCACTGACCAGGGCTCTACAACAACCTGTGGGTAAGGACGCTGGAGTCTGGGTAGAAGGCTCCTGGAATATCTGCTCCCAGCTGACTAAGAATCCCTGCTGCCAGGAAATGCTTGCCTGCTTTGCTTGTGTTAGCATTCCTCTTAGGCTCCGCCCCACAGTTACCTGGCAACAGTCAGGTGTGCCTGAGTCACTATAAAAGGGGCTGCTTGCCCCCTTCTCCCTCTTCCCTTCTTGCTCCTGCTCTGTCTTCTTGCCCCTTCCCCCCCCCGATGTGGACAGCCCCTCTCTCTCTCTCTCTCTCTCTCTCTCTCTCTCTCTCTCTCTCTCTCTCTCTCTCTCTGCCTACCATCTTAACTCCTCTCCCCATGCCCTGAATAAACTCTATTCTACACTATAGAGTTTGGCTATATCTCTCAGGGGGAAGGGATGCTGAGTCACCTCCTTCCCCACATACCTGACTACACCTCCATCAAAACATATCCCACCCCCACCCCACCCCCGCTTTCATCTTTTTATAAGACACAAAAGCTCGCAGACATGGACAGGGTCCTACATGCTCACTAAGTGTCTGAGAAGATGTTGGAAGAAGTCACAGACTTAGGTCGCTAGAAAAATAAACATAACAAAGCAACCCAGGAGACAGCGCCTATGGGTGTGACACTGGGGCAGCCATCTTGCCATGGCAGGCACCTGTTAGCAGTTGGCTGAATGGTCAGAAGTTAAACCATCTCGAAATCCAAGTAAGAAACTCCTGTTGTTGTGGCCAGACGGATGGTTCTGCTTCAGAGGTGCACTTCCTGCTTTTGCAGAATCAGGATCCATTTCCAGCACCACAGGGCAGCTCACAACTGCCTCAAACTCCAGCTCCAGGGGATCCATACCTGTGCTGACTGGTTTTATGTGTCAGCTTGACACAAGCTGGAGTTATCACCGAGAAAGCCTCCCTTGAGGAAATGCCTCCATGAGATCCACCTGTAAGGCATTTTCTCAGTGATCAAGGGGGAGGACCCAGCCCATTGTGGAGAGTCATGGCTGGTGGTCCTGGGTTCTATAAGAAAGCAAGCTGAGCAAGCCAGGGAGAGCAAGCCAGTAAGTAACATCCCTCCATGGCCTCTGCATCAGCTCCTGCTTCCTGCCCTGTGTGAGTTCCAGTCCTGACTTCCTTGGGTGATGAGCAGCAATGTGGAAGTGTAAGCTGACTGAACCCTTTCCTCCTCAACTTGCTTCTTGGTCATGATGTTTGTGCAGGAATAGAAACCCTGACTAAGACGCATACCCTCCTCTGGCCTCTGTGTACTCCTGCGTGCATATGGTACACATAAACTCACACGGGAAATACACACAAGATAAGTAAATCTTTTTAGAAAGAAATCCCTATTATTATAAATGTAACACCCCATTATGACAGTTTCCAGGAGGTAAAAGACAAATTATGCCTCTTAATTGATTTTTAAAATTACATTTATTTATTTATTTATTGTATTGCTGATGGCAAAGAAAACCTATGGCTTACATTGTGGGGTCAGAAAAAAAAACACGAGGGAATCCATTCTCTCCGTGTCGGGGGATCAAATTCCAGACGTCAGGCTTAGCAGAAAATGAATTTATCCCCTGAGCTGTCTCACCAGCAGAAGCCTTAATTTGAGCAGAAACTCACCTAACGGCGTGCGGTTGCTATGCACTGTTCATAGAACCCCCGTGAAAGCAGAAAACACACTAAGAATGTGCCCATTACAGTACCAGGGGCCTGACATCAGACGCTCCGTTGGTCCTCTGTGTGGAAAATGGCACTAACGAGACAGTAATTGGTGGAAGTTATGTGTTCGGTCCCCCACTGGGTTAATTGCTTTTGTTTTCAAGGTTATATCGTGCAGTTTCCCCGCTTTAAACAACCCTGAGAAGGGCCAGTGGGAACTGTGATCTCTCTCTGATACTGGGAAGCGAAGCAAATGACTGCTCCTACAGTTGTGGCTGGTAACAGCATTGTTAAATGAGCCACGGCCGGTCATCAAGAGCACAGAGGACACTGCCGGTTGCTAGCGATGGGAAATGCCAAGTGTCCTGTCAGCCAGGGCGACCAACCGTTTGACTTTTGATAGGAGATTTTAAACACGTGGACCTCGTAACTTAACTCTCGATGGTTTACAGAACGCTGTAGTTGATGACGGATCTAAGTTGTCAATTTGATGGGATTTAGAACCAGCACGAAAAGGAATCCCTGGGCTCATCTCTAAGGGGTTATCTAGATTAGGCTAACGGACACGGGAAGTCCGGAACAAACTAAATGTGGACAGAGCCCTACGCAGCTGAGAGGGCAAGCTGAGCACAGCACCCACCACTTTCTGCCTCCTGACTGGATGCCACGCAGCCAGCCCCCTCCTGCTCCTGTCCGCCCGCCTCCCCTCCGTAAACAAACGCTTTCTCCCTTAAGCCGCTTTTGCCGGATATTTTGCTACAGGGACGAGACAAGTCTCTACTGTGCTGTGTCTTTTAAATTTTTCTGAGTCATCACTAAGCGTTAAAATACTTCCCCGCAGGAGCTCGCAGGAGCTCACGGAGGAGAGACACACGCTAATGATCTCGTTGGCGTGACCTTGATAGTCAAACCGTTCTGCAGTTAGGTCTTTGCTGAAGCACTTGTTATAATAACATTCACAGAGCCTGGCAGTTTCCTTGTGAGTAAAAATGAGTGTAACTATTGTGTGAGTATTTGTTTGTGTTTCCACCCATGGCTCATTACTAGTAATTCTCCAACTCATCGGCTCTAGAGACAATAAAAAACCTAAGGGCACAGTCGGAGGAGGAAGGACCCCAGCCAGTTCTAGGATAAGCAGGGCCCCTTTTCTATCAACAAACCTTACTGATCTAAAGCCCTTCTGCAAAGACCGTTAAGTCTACCCACCCGGGCCAGGTCAGCCAGATGGCGCAGCAGTAAAAGGCACTGGCTTCGAAGTCTGATGCCCAGAGTTAAATCCCCAGCACCCAGTGGTGGAGGGAGAGAACTGACTCCTGCAGGATATCCTCTTACCTCCGCCTGTGTGCCAACCTCACTGTCAACCTGACTGCACTTAGAATTGACCAGGAGATCTACCTCTCTAAGAGCAATTCTAGAGACGTTCGCGCACAGTGCGGAAGGCCCATCTTGAAGTAGGTTATGGACCACGGGGTCACGGATGGAATAAAAAGGGAGGAAAAAGAATGTGCTGAACACTGTATTCCTCTCTCTCAGCTGCCTGGGTATAGATGAAAAGCAGCCCAGCACCTCACTCTCTTGTGGCTAGGCCGTTCCGCCATGATGCGGACTCCATCCTCAAAACCACAAGTCAAGATGAAGACTCCTAGTTCAAGCTGCTATTGTAGGGAACTTTGTTATAGCAAGAAATGTAACTAAAAGGGTGGGGAGATAGCAAGGGCAGAGAGAGCTTTAATGAGTGGAGCTGTGTATCGGCTTACAGATCCGCACCACCGGGGCTGGCAAGGCGTCCCAGCAAGTGAAGCTCTTGCTTCGAAAACCTGGCAGTCTGAGCTCAGCCCCAGAACCCACACACACCACACAGACTTGTGTTTCCAGGCTGTGGTGCACACAGCGGACTGACCACACCTCTGTCGGACAGCTGGAGAGCAAGGAGAAAGCTTACTCGCATAGTATGAGTATTTTTTATGGAAAATTATTTAATACTCATGTTCTGGTACTTGAATCTCTGAACAAGGAATGCACCGCTTTGTGGGTATGTGTGGAGCCTGACACAGAAAGCTGCCACACCGGGGCTGAGGAGGGCTGTGGAAACTCGCACCACTTCCGGATAACGTACACTATAAGGTCTTCAGTCCCGTGCGATCTCAGTTCCCAGAAGCAACAACAAAAGAAACCCTTGGGAATCTGGGAAGAAAAACAATGTCATTCAAAAGAAAAGTCTGACCCCTAAGACTGGAAAATGTCCGTAGTAATCAGAAAGTTCTCTTCCTGCTTTTCCACTTCCCTGTCCTGGTAACCACAACACCACACACATCAAGGCTTGAAGCTTCCTCGGAAAGGTCAGTGTGCATATTTCCTTTGGAAAAATTATAAATGCCACAGTCTCCCTGGTTTCAGGGTCTCTCAGCCCTCCTGCCTCTCTTGTACCAGATACTGGGCAGACACCTCCCCTGCAGGCCCCTAGAGCAGAAAATTACTGCCTTTGGGTTCACAGTCATGTTCCAAATAAATCAGATTGATCTGAGAGGAGAATTTAAAGGTGTATTGCCATACAATAAAATAATAAAACATATTAAATTTCAATTATATATTATATAAATAAATATGTCTTTATACTTTATTTACATTATTATATAAGTATAACATATTATAATAAGTGGTATATAATATAAATGGATTATATTATATAAATAAAACATATTATTTAAAATTTTAAAAAATGAAATATTAAATGGAAGGTGGTGTGAACCCCCACCCATTACCCTGCAGCTTCTACACCAGAAACGAGGAAGAACTTTGACCTTTTCATGATTAGCTGCCTGTCACTTACCTTCTTTTCAGACAGGCAGATCACGTGAACTTGGCGTGTTTTTAACCAATTAGTTTAATTGAATTGAACCACACTGACAGGAACAAATGCTTAAGGGGTTGTTTGTTTGTTTGTTCCTTTGTTTACAAGTACAGTCAGCACTTCAGGGGATCTGGGGTGACTGGTGTTGCCTGCATGCTTATGGGTGGCTAAGCTTGAAGTTTATTGGAATCCCCGAGGGGTTGATTTCAGGTTCTTTTAAAGTGACCAAACTGTGTGGACGCCCAACTCCTTTCTGTACAGTGCCATACGGTCGGCATGTATCCTCCTTCGTCCTGGAATTCTTACTCTGTAGGTCACTTACAACACCTAATACACTTGCAAACCCTGCTCAACACAAACACTTCGTACAGTTTCTTCTGTAGGGTTTACGTTATATTCGATGTGTGTGTGTATCTGCATGTTGTTGAACCAACCGACAGGGAGGTCTGATACGATCGTGGTTCTATATGTGAACTACGATCTATTTTTATTTCTCTTTAATAATACATGCCTTCTGGTCACTTTCCCCTCAAGCAAGCAGGGCCGACTCGTTAGACTGGCTCCTCCTCTCTAGGTTTATTCCTGGAGACTTATATAGGTTACATGTTTTTACGACACGTTCATGAAACCCTGTCTTCTGTATTTTTGCAAGGGTTTTTCTAAAGAACCGTGTGAGTGACATCATGAGTATACCTCACACATGGAGAGCTTCTGGTACTGAAGAGTCGTCGGCCAGAGGCAGGGAGGATGGGAGCTGACGTCAGAAAGGGGGCGGGACAAGGCATGTAGCCTCTCGGAGGATTTTGCTCCATTCTCTGTGCTATGCTGGTTATGAGCTGGGGAGTCCATGAAGCGGATCTCCATCTGCTTGTGGCTGCTCTTAAGTCTTTTGTTCCAAATTAGATATTTTAAGACTTCTCAGTGTCTTTGATGTTCAACCTGCAGGCTGATTTTGCAAAAGCCTTTCCGAAAAATTAGAATCAAAGGAATTTTTGTTCGTGAAACAGCCTATGTAGTCCGGGCTCCCTCAAACTCAAGATCCCTTTGCTTCCACCTCCCCACATGAGACCTGAGGACAACCTTAGGCTGCTCTGGGTGACCCTCTGCACAAAGGATTTCACACATTATTCCTTGGGAAGCCTCCACGCATGAGCTGCGGTGCATTGCCTTAATACGCCTGCCAACAGTACCCTGTCGAAGAGATGGCGGCATTTATCAGAGTCTTAACCGAGGACACACATCTCCGTGGATCTCTTTCAAGTCTGGCACCTCTTCGAATCACAGTTGATAAGTACCTTCATTTTAATAGTTGATGCTATCGATCCATTCCTCACCCATTTCTCATTTTACTTGCCCAGTCATCTACTAAATATTTATTCCGTATATTTTTTTTAAAAACTCAGTACCAAAATGTTCAGCGCTGCTGGAGATGCAGCCCACTACCAGGATGCCTACCTACTAGGGAGGGGGAGGGAGGGAAGGGAGGGGGAGAAGGAGGGGAACAGGGAAGGGTGGGGGAGGGGAGAGGAGAGCGGGGAGGAGGGGGATGGGGAAGGAGGAGGGGGAGTGGAGGGATGAGGGGAGGGGTGAGAGAGGGGGAGGGGGAGGGGAGGGGAGCAGGGAGGGGGTGGGGAGGGGGAAGGAGGGTAGAGAGAGGGGGAGGGTTAGGAGAGGGGGAGGGGAGGCCCTGAGCTCAGTCCCCAGTGCTGCAAACATGACAACGCTGTCCAATGGCTTTTTATTTAAAAATGATTCATCATCATAAACCTGAAGGATGTGGCCCAATGGCAACGAACATACTTGTCTAGCATGTGCAAGACCCTGGACTTAATCCCCAGATGTGTGGAAAAACCTTAATTAAGGAGAAATAATTCCAACATGCAGGAACTAGAGGTAGGTGGGATCGAGAAGACCAGCATGGGCTTCACAAGATCCTGCCTCAAACAAACAAACAAAAACAGATGGGTGCTGTATCTCAGAGCACCTGGTTAGCAGGCACCAGGGCTGCATCCCATCCCATCCCTGGCTCTCCGAGGATAAATAAGGAAAAAACCGCTGACCGGGAGCAGAGGGTAGCTCGCAATGCCCGTTATAAGTTATGATGCTCATGGCTCAGAGGATGACAGGTCATTAGTCTGCTGTAATCTAGGCTTATGGAAGGGTAATTTGTAGTGAGTAATGTCTCTGGAAGAGGTTGGCTATTAGTGAGAACCTCTAGGGCTTTGCAGTTTGAGAGGAGAAAAGACATTCTATGAGTAATTGCGTGCCGTTTTCAGTGGCTGCAGAAATACTAGTAACTACGTATCTTTAATGACAATATTAGCAAAAATCTGGCAGGGTACTTAGCCCTCTTTAGTGCACGTAATAAACTCCAAACTGCTAGACAAGGATAAGATTCAGTCTTTAAATATCAAGATCAACTTCCTCCTACTGCATCTCAGGTCCGGCCTAGAAGTGTAAATTCAGACTATGCCAGGAAGAGAAGATTCCCAGACCCGGGTGATTTCTCAACGCTGTGCCTGCTGGGAGACAGCTTCTGTCTGCGTTGTGCAGCCAAAATAGAAGATGTCCTGAGGTGACAAGGTCCAACACGTGATCTCTTCCAACTTAACCCCAAACTAAGCCAAGTAGTCTGCTGATTGTAAGTGAATGCCTGCACTCAGTTTCCCACCGAGGCTCTGGTATATAAGCCAAGGAAAGAGACAGACAGGAAGGAATTAATTACAGTAAATCAAATATAGTTCGTTAAAAGTTCTGTTATTGTACATCTTACAGCTTTAGCCACTGACAAAGCATTCTTTCCCCTGTGCAGCGGTAAGTTTAGCCAGCGTCTAACCCAGCTTCACCTCTGTCTTCGTGGGGGATTCTTCCCGAGGGCTTGCTTACAGTCTCAGAGGGTGAGTCCATGACACCATGGTAGGGGACACAGCAGCAGGCGGGCAGGCAGTAGAGCAGTGGCTGATAGCTTATAACAATAATCACAGGGCAGAGAGAGAGACACACACTGGGAACAGAACCTCAAAGCCCACCTCCAGTGACACCTCCTCCAACAAGGCCACACCTCCTAATCCTTCACAAACTGTTCCACTGACTGGGGCCAGGAATTCAAACATATGAAGGGGGTGGAGGTGGATGGGGTGGGTGGGGGTGGATGGGGTGGGTGGGGGGGGTGGGGTAGGTGGGGTGGGTGGGGATGGATGGGGTGAGTGGGGGTGGGGTGGGGTGGGTGGGTAGGGTGGGTGGGGTGGGTGGGGGTGTCATTCTCATCCAATTACCACAATTCTCAGAAAAATACAAGATCAAGAACAGGGATGGCTTCCTGAAGGATACAGAGATTTGACAACATTCAATTAAGCTTTCAATGCTTATTTATTTGTGGCCTAGCCATCACCCTGATTTTACAATTTCAAGATGTAGGATTGTCTTACTTGGACATGTCTGAAATCAGAGACACTTCTCCAGTTGCCATCTACCAGGCTTCCAGCTTAGATGCAGGAGGAATGGATACCCCAGCCATCGAGAATCTCACGGAAAGGAGTGAGACTTCAGCAACGGTTTTGCTTTGTTTCTGAAACAAGCCCTCACTATGTATCTGTGGTCCTGGAATTCCCTGTGCGGATCAATCTTGACCAGAACTGAAGGCAACCTTCCAGACTCTGCCTCCAGGGTCCTGGGGTCACAAGCGTGTGTTACAAACACTCTCTTGCACAGTCAACGACAGTGCATAGGACAGGACATGTAACGTTAGGTACTTGGTCATACACTGAGAAAAGTAACTAATGTTACTTGTGTTGCAATGAAACACACAATGAGAGTCAACTATAAACATTCCTACAGACATTAAAATACACACCAATAAACAGAAACTTGTGATGCTTAATATCAACCTTTCTACTCTTCAAAAAGGTTGCCAATGCTCTAAATGAATAATAATAATAAAAAAAAAAAACCAATGTTAACATCAAAGGTTACAACAATTTACGATTTAGGTTTCATGCTCCGAGCTGTAGACCCAGGTCCTCTGCAAGAGCAGCAAACACACTGAACCACTGAGCCATTTCTCCAGCCTAGCATCATGGTTGTCAACAGCAACAGACTATTACAGAAACGTTAGGAGAATTAGCTCTCTATATAAAAATCGAGAGGACAGCTTTACGCTTAAAGACGTTTCTATCTTATAATACCGTAATTTTTTAGACTTAACTTTTACTTGTTTAGAATTGCTTTATGTATACCAGTATTTAGCCTGTGTGTGTGTGTGTGTGTGTGTGTGTGTGTGTGTGTGTGTGTGTGTGTGTGTGTGTGTATGACACATCCCTAATATCCAGAGGTCAGAGGGGCATTGGATCATGTTGCCGGATATTCTATCACACTGTGACCCAGAGATTGTGTTATTTGCTGAAAAAACCTGTTTCTAGTTGTGGCATGGCTTAGCATGCACCTTTAATCCCTCTGGCTGGTATACAGATATGCCACTAGTATGCACCTTTAATCCCAAACAATGAAGGAAAAGTTAGTTTGTAGAAGGAAGCACTCATGTTTGAAAGTGACATCTAATTGAGTGGCAGGCAAGTGATGAATCAGAGAAAGGTTTGACAGAAAAGGATCTGCCCATGAGAAGAGAGAGGAAAGGGAAACTACTTAAGGGAGCAGCACAGAGAGAGGGAGGAGGCAATTTTACTGGGAGAGTCACAGAGACAGGTTGGAGAGAGAACAAGCTAGACCCAGAGGAAGACAGAATGAGCCAGGAATGAGAAGGAACCACAAGATCAGAACAGATCGCCAAAGTTAGTAGGAGGCCAAGCAGAGCAACTCAGTAGGAAACTAAGAGAAGCCAGAAGGACCCAGTCAGCGTGGAGAGGAGTTTGAGCCAGAGCAGAGAGGAGGTGAACCAGGCAGGCAGAGCTCAGAACTGGGAAGGGGTGAGCTTACTCAGCAGTGAGTCTCAGAGGCTGAGAACATTCTAGGCCTAGATTAGGTTATACGGAGGCTAGAAGCTTCCAGGACGAGGCCTAGGTTAGCAGACTGAGGCGGTGAGCCTTCAGAGAAGACGATTATCAGGCACATAAAAGTTACTTTTACAGGATCCTCTGCAATGGAGTTAGAGACGTTGCGAACCACCGCGTGGGTCCTGGGAACTGAACCCACATCTTCTGCAGCTGCAAGTGTTCTCAATCACTGAGCCACCTCTCCAGGCCCTTACTTTTACTATTTTTAAGCGTGTGTGTGTGTGTGTGCGTGTGTGTGTGTGTGTGTGTGTGTGTGTAAAAAGACTTGAGTTCAGGAGTCCTCAGAGTCCAGAGATATTAGACGCCCCTGAGGTTGGAGTAACAGATAGTTATGGGCCACCCCACATGGGTATTGGTGAGTAAACTTAGGTCCTCTGGAAAAGAAGCGAGCGCACTTAACCACTGAGCCGTCCCCTTAGCCCCGATAATAGCGTTTTAATTCTAAAACCTAAGTTTTCTTCCGTTCTCTATGCAATGAAGATCGGCCGCACCCATACCGCACACCAGGGCGCGTACTGCTCCTGGCAGACCTTGTGTTAATGCCCCAAGATCAGCTGACGTGATGCAGGAAACCACTTACAAACAGATCGTTTCTCTAAGCCAGAAATCTGAGCAGTAAAGGGGTGCCTTCTTCTATCCCATTGCCCAAGAACACTGGACTCTTGGGGCCAGTGCTTGGAGATGGCTTCAGGGCATGCCTTTGGAACGAGATACAAATAAATATAAGGGCTTTCTGGAAAACGCCCCGAGGGAGCGAATAGCAATCGATATATCGAGCCCTCTTGCTCTCACCTCCTTCCACCCATTATAAAGTGATGCTTCAGCTCCTGTCTCCATCTGTGGAGCCTCTCCAGTAAACGAGGTGTTTGTGCCCAGTGCAGAGCCTTCCTGATCTGATAGGCACTTCCATCGTCCATACTGGGAGTTCATTCTGCCTGGGTGCTTTACCTCAAAGATGAGGACCAGGGTGCTGACCAATTTAAATTTTGAGGCGGCCCATCAGACATAGTTGCAACAAGAGACGACATATGTCTTCCTCAATTTTCACATGCAAGGAAGAGGTCAAAATGCCATCTCTGCATAAACTGGTTTATCTGTAAAAGCTCGGTTAACACCATCCAAGACAGGTGAGAATGATTGAGGAGGTTGTATGTTACGGAAACTCACATGGCTTCGGGCCCCGCAGGTACCGTGGTTAGAGTCTGTGATGGTTTGTATATGCTTGGCCCAGGGAGTGGCACTATTAGGAGGTGTGGCCCTGTTGGAGTGGGTGTGTCACTGTGGGTGTGGACTTTAAGACCCTCATCCTAGCTGCCTGGGAGCCAGTCTTCTCCTAGCAGCCTTCAGATGAAGATGTAGAACTCTCAGCTCCTCCTGCACCATGCCTGCCTGGATGCTGCCATGCTCCTGCCTTGATAACAATGGATTGAACCTCTGAACCTGTAAGCCAGCCCCAGTTAACTGTTGTCTTATAAGAGTTGCCTTGGTCATGGTGTCTGTTCCCAGCAGTAAATCCCTAACTAAGACAAGAGTCCGTCCTGTTTTCTGGGCCTGCCCTCTTGCAGATTCTCTGAAAGCCTCACAGAGAGAACATCTACTGGTGACTGGGTGTAGCACAGACAAAGGTCCCTCTAAGCACCAGAGCTGATGGCCGTCCAACTCCACGCTTCAGCTGTCATCCACTCCAGGGAGCATTCTCTGCCAACGAAGCATGGTTTCTCAGAATATCAACTTTCCCAAGTGACCATTTCCAGGTGACCTTATTTCAAAAGCCATCAAGACAAAAGCACTATATTGATATACAAAATAAGAGTCTACTTCTCAGTTTTTACTCATAGATGTAATTCCTCAGATAAGTCTGTGAAATATGACTGTATTATTTAAGAAGGAAAATATCAACGACCTTTAACGAAGATTCAAGAAATGGGTGTAGATTTAAATCCTATCTCAGGAACTTTTCTCAACTCATGTGAACTATTTTATAGAACTCAACTGGTTGTCCAGAAATTATATAATTTTATAATTAATAGCACTTAAAGAGTTATGTGTGCTTTTTACTTTGGGACCCAAACTCACTGGGATTTGGGACACAGATTCTTTTTCTCCTGTTCAAAGGAGAATCTGACATTTAACTGATGTTTTTC
Organism: Rattus rattus; assembly: GCF_011064425.1. Lineage (NCBI taxonomy): Eukaryota > Metazoa > Chordata > Mammalia > Rodentia > Muridae > Rattus > Rattus rattus. The sequence goes on from NC_046159.1 coordinate 760,057, forward strand.
AAAAGCCTTCTGCAATTCATGGAGGAGCCTGCATTGAAGTTCTGATCACAGCAACACAGCTCCTATTCTGTCCCCGAAGCCTATAAAGTTCACTCACCCACTCACACTCATTTACCCACACTCATATACTCACTGATACACTCACACACTCACACTCACACACGGTCACACATACAATCGCTCACATACTCACACTCATACACACACATTCACTCACATACACACTCACACCCTGAGACTCACACTCATTCACACATTCACATACTTACACACTTACCCACACACTCACGCCCTCACTCATATACACTCACATACTTACACTCTCACTCAGACACCCACTCACTCACACAAACACTCACATACATACTCATACCTTCTCACACTAACTCACTCAGACTCAACGTCACTCACCCACCCACCCACTCACTCGCTCACTCACTCAGACACACACAGTCAATGCTGGGTGTCTCCAGTCATTTTGTGTTGCTGTAAGAACAAACCCAACCAAAGCCACACGAGGGAGAAACCGTCATGGCTTGTACTTCTTGAGGGTCAGGCTACGTCCTGACAAGGAAGGCCTGACAGCAAGAATCTGCAAGACGGCAAGTCTGGGGTGGCCAATCATATTGCGTTCTTCAGTTATAAAGCAGAGAGAACAGGATGTGTGTGGGCCAGGCTATAAAATCTCAAGGCCCGCCCCCAGGGGCACACTTCCTCCAATGAGATTTCACCTCTTAAAGACTCCACGATCTTCCTAAACAGTGCCTCCCACTGGGGACACATGAGCCCGGGGGGTACATTTCACCTTCAAATCACAGCACTGAGTGCCTAGTATTCTGTGAGGAACTATGGTATCTGGAAAAAGTACTGTGAACCCAAACATATATATAGATGTCCACGATGACAGTAGAATAAAGATTTTCAACCCAATCTTTTAGATGTACTTATTCCTGGTTAGTTACAAACCTCTAACAAATATATATGAGATACAAGATTAAAATGACACCAAGAGAAAGAAATGGTAGCTTAAGAAGTAATACTAAGCAGGCATCAGACGAGTACACCAGAAAAGATAATAGTGGTTATCAAATATGTCTTTATAAAGTAAAAGCAATCACAGCTCACATATGAACATGTTAGCATTCCACATCACGGGCAATGCCATTACACCCTTGCTTATGGGGAGGACGGAGATACTCTTAGCTTACGTACTTCGGGAAACTAAAACACGAAAAGAGGAGAAGACAGGGATGTCTCCCAGTTGGTAGAGTGCTTCTCCTCATCCACAGAAAGCGGGTAGAGCTAGGTGGTGGTGTGCATGCTTTAATCCCAGGACTCAGGAGGCAGAGGCAGGCAGAGCTCCGTGAGTTCAAAGCCAACGTGCATGATATAGCAAGTTCGAGATCAGCTGGAGCAGCAAACTGAGACTCTGTCTTGCAGTAAAATAAAGGAAGCAGAGTTAGTGGCACCCATCTGTAAGCTTAGCGTTTGGAGGTGGGGGCAGGAAGCTAGGGGGTTCGAGGTCAGCCAGCCTAGGCTGGGTGAGACCATCTAGAAAAACAAAGTAATGGAAGAAAGGAAGGAAGGAAGGAAGGAAGGAAGGAAGGAAGGAAGGAAGGAAGAGGGAGGGAGAGAGGGAGGGAAGGAGGGAAGGAGAGAAAGAAAGAAAAAGAAAGAAAGAAAGAAAGAAAGAAAGAAAGAAAGAAAGAAAGAGGAAAGGGAAGGAAAGGAAAGGAAAGGAAAGGGAAGGAGAGGAAAGGAAAGGAAAGGAAAGGAAAGGAAAGGAAAGGAAAGGAAAGGAAAGGAAAGGAAAGGAAAGGAAAAAGAAACAAAGAAACAAAGAAACAAGCTAAAACTATGGAGTCGGTTTCGAGTTTCCAATGACTCCCCAGCCTGAGTGTGCCCTGCCCTGGAGTGTGACTGACAAACCCAATGTCACACCACTGAAGAAAACTGATTTCCCCTTTCCCCTAAGTCACCAAGTGCAAATAGCTCTTTGGCGAGGGGTGCAAGTTGGTGCCCACTCCCCTCTGCCGGCGTCCTTTTCCCGTGTCACATCTGTGCATCGTGCTGGGTGCTTCTCACAACATCTCCAACTACTCGAAATCCAAAAGCATCTTTGACGCCACCGTTGTAACTGTGGGCCGCATAATCCACGGCTATAAGGTAGAACGCGTAAATGATAAATGTGTGGGAAAGACAGAGGTTCAGGGGATGGTTCAAGGTAAGTGCCTGCTATGGAAGCATGAGGACCTGATGAAGATCCTTAGAACTTACATTTAAAAAAAAAATAATTAACTAAAAAACGGGCACAGCAAATGCGCCTATAATCCTGGCACTGCTGAGGTGGAGACAGGAGCCTGGCGTTTGCTGTCCAGCTAGTCTGGTCAAGTCAGTAAGCTGCCAGGTTCAGTTAGAGACCCTGCCTCAAAGGGTAAGAAGGAAAAAATGGAGGAAGACAACGAACGCTAGCAACTGAGATGGGCTAGAAGCCAGGCCTCATCTGTCTACGGCGCGCGGAGCTGTGCAAGCCAAGAGATTCCTGGAAGAATTGAGAAGTGCTCCAGTGAGCACACAAACAGGCTCCGGCTGACACAGAGAACAGCGGTCCTTCCAGGTCAAGCCACCCACGCCACTCCCTTCAACCAAAACCTAAGCAGATCAGGACCCTTGCTCTTCAGCTCTTAGAAAAATGAGAGACAAGGAAAGGTACTGGAAGGTGGTTCCTAAACAGCGTGGTACCACGGGCTGGAGGTGTGGCCTAAACGTGGGCAGCTTCGCACTGTGGGCCGGGGGTGTGGCCTAAACGTGGGCCACGTCATACCACGGGCAGGCAAGGATCTGACCTGAGCATAACATCTCCTGCTTCCTGACTGCAGATGTAATGGGTCCCCCTCCCTCCAGCTTGTGGTGCCAGGATTCCTTACATAATTGTGGATTATATCCTTAGGCTATGGGCCTGAGTAAACCCTCGCCTTTAAGCTGAGCCTGTCATGGTGTTTTATTTCGGAACAGGAAAGGTAGAAAGGAATCTGGAAATTCCTCACAGGCACAAGCAGAGACTCGTCCCTTCAGTGACTCTAGATACTGTCAAGTTGACCGTCGATAATAGCCAACATTCAATCTGGGTTTTAAAGCTGGGGAGGGGGGGAGACGGATTGGTGTACACAGCAAACAGACAATTCACTGCTTTCTCGAGTACACCTGAAATAGTTATACAAACCGAACAAGCAACCAGAAATCCATCGACCATTTCCAAATAATCTGTCATTTAGACCAAAATATTCTGTCCTTTAGGCAACATAATTAGAAAGGACTAAAGCATGTGAAAAAAATGTCCCCTGGAAGGCTAGAAATATATTTCTAAATAATTCAAAAGTGCAGAAATTAAGAAGGACATTATAAATATTCAGAATTAAAAGAAACAAAAGCACTGTGTAAAACTCGTGGGAATTTTAAAAAGGGAGCTGCAGAGGAAGTCTATATTTCTCTATAAAGTTATTGAGAGCCCACCCCCACAGTGACAAACTTCCTCCAACAAGGCCACACCTCCTAACAGTGCCGCTCCCTGGGCCAAGCATATGCAAACCATCACACATGGATCTTAAGGGGTCAGTGCCCTCCTAACTTGTCTGTAGACTCAATTCAGTCTTGATCTAAGCCCCTCTCACGCTCTCTACTAAACAGATTTACGTTCCTGGATTCTAGAATCCACCCAGATTCTCTCTCCATTTTAACGTTCTTAACCCCGATCGCACCCATAAAGCCCTTGTGATTTAATGCAGTTCACAGTGAAATAGCCGGTTTTATGAAGTCCATTGTTTTGGGCTTACCAAGGATATGTTGAAGATCTTTAATATTTAAAATGCTTTCTTCTTTATTTTAGTGGATTAATACCTGTTTAAAAATGGCATGTACATGAACAGACCTAACACTCAAAGAGATCATATATATATATATACATATATATGAAGCCTGAAGCCATGTTGGTATGTTGATGTCTGTGCTGGTACCGGGGCTATGTTGATGTGAGTGAACTGTTCAGACATCTGAATCCACATTGATGTTCATGGCCTGTGCTGCCCACACAGGCCATCAGGGTGTCTATGGTCCATGCTGCAGCCGTGGTCATGGCTGCTGTTGGGGACTTTGTTGAGATCCTCCAATTGTGCTGTCGTTGGTGTCTGTGTGGATGCCCTTGGGTCATGCTGCAGCTGGGTGTCCTGGAAGTCTCTGTAGCCCAGGCTGGCTTTGAACTTACAGAAATCGGCCTGCCTCTGCCTCCCTAGTGCTGGAGCCAAAGGTGTGCGCCACCACTTCCTAGACAGCTTTATATTTTAAAACTAATTTTGAAATGTAGGTTTGGTTGGAAAGGATGTGGCAGGGTGTACTGGTTGGTTTTGTGTGACACAAGCTGGAGTTATCACAGAGAAAGGAGCCTCCCTAGAGGAAATGCCTCCATGAGACCCAGCTGTAAGGCACTTTCTCAATTAGTGATCAAGTGGGAAGGACCCAGTCCATTGTGGGTGGTGCTGTCCCTGGGCTGGTGGTCTTGGGTTCTATAAGAGAGCAAGCTGAGCAAGCCAGGGGAAGCAAGCCAGTAACCAGCACCCTCCATGGCTTCTGCATCAGCTCCTGCCTCCAAGTTCCTACCCTGTGTGAGTTCCAGTCCTGACTTCCTTTGGTGATGACCAGCAATGTGGAAGTATAAGCTGAATAAACCCTTTCCTCCCCAGCTTGCTTCTCAGTCATGATGTTTTGTGCAGGAATAGAAACCCTGACTAAGACGGGGTTATGTACACTGTTGGTAAGAATGTAAATTAATTCAGCTACTACTGGAAACAGTTTTTTCAAAAAATTAAAAATAGTAACTGCCATATGATCCAGCAATCATTGGGAATATGCCAACTTTGGTCAACCCACGCTGATTTATCTGCGGGACCTGGCATTTGAAGACTTTGAAAGAAGGGGGTGGGAGGTACCGTCTAATGCTGTAGACAATCTTACTTCAGTTTCAGTGTACTTTGACACATGAATGTAACAAAGAAAGCAGTGACCCAAGGGAGGTTGCTAGAGTTCAGAAAAACCTGTAAGTAAATGTCAGTAAGGGCTACTAAGCAGGACCAGAGCAGCCCTTCCCCGGCACTTTCTCAGGACGGACCAATTTAAACACAATTGCCTGGCACGTGCTGTAGGTTTTATCTGAGCAAGCGCAAAAGCAAGGCAGAGGCCATATGCAGATTCCAGATTGAGGGCACACGGAGGACAGTGCTCAGCATAGCCTGGCACCAGATCGGGCTCTATAGCTACTTTCTGACATCCAACAGGAATAAACCTCGCGGAGTGGTGTGGTACACACCTTTAACCCCCGCACTTGGAAGGCAGAGGCAGGTGAATCTCTGAGTTGGAGGCCAGCCTTGTCCACAGAGTGAGTTCCAGTACTGTTAAAAAAAAAAAAAAAAAATCTGTTCTCTTCTTTCAGCTCCTGCTCCCAGACTAGCTTGTAACTTATTTAATCCACTTAAACGATGCTATGTCTACCACTTTGTTAGTTACCTCTCTTCAGTCACGGTCTGCTTTTTTCTTCACATTGCTCTACTCTCTCTTTACTCTATCCCGAGTTCAGCCATTCGCTGAACCTCCATCGAGTCCCTGGGCGACTCTCTTATACTCTATTTCCCACAATCCTCTCTCTTCCTGCCAGTGTCCCACCTCCTATCTCCTCCCTCCGCCCATTGGCCATGGGCTTTTTTATTGACAGGTGATGCTTACAAGAAATTCTTTATACAGGACAGCTAAGGCTACACAAAGAAACCCTGTCTGGAAAAACCAAAACAACCCCCCCCAAAAGTCTTATAAATTGAATGTAAATGTTTATTGTCATAGGAGGCACAAAATCACATCCTAGAACAATCCAGGGAGCAAAAGGCACTTAGAATCCAGGTAGTAAAAGGTTCTCCACTTGTTTTCTTGAAGCCTCTCTCATTTCCCTAAGGTATTGTTCACCGTGCGTCATTCTTTTACTGTGTTCCGACGAGTATACGACATGTTGAAGAGACGGTTCAAACTCCCATGTTTAATCTAGTATTAGTCACCATAGCCAACCAAGATAGGGAGTCAGCCAGAGTGTCCATTAGCAGCTGGGCGAACGAATAAAGGCAGGGTTGTCTATTCACACATAGTCTTACATTATCCAGTCTTGAAAAAACAATACCCTGTCATTCGTGACAAGGTGAACGAACCTGGAAGACACTGTTTTAGTGAAATAAGGTAGGCCTGGGGTCAAGCAGCCCACGCTTTCGACCCATATGTAAAAACTGGAACTTCTAAGACAATGTGTTTACAAGGTGCTGGTCACTGGGCACAAAATTTCAGGTTCATGGAATAAATTCAAGAGTATAATGTGGGCTGGAGAGATGGCTCAGCAGTTATGAGCACTGACTGCTCTTCCAGAGTTCCGGAGTTCAATTCCCAGCAACCACATGGTGGCTCACAACCGTCTGTAATGGGATCTGATGTCCTCTTCTGGTGTGTCTGAAGACAGCGACAGTGTACCTATATATAATAAATAAAGTATACCTATATATAATAAATAAATCTTTTTTAAAAAAGTACAATGTAGTGAGCATATTTTAGTAGTTTTCCTCTAAATTGCTCATCGTGTGTGTGTGTAGGTATGTGTGTGTAGGTGTGTGTGTGTGTGTAGGTATGTGTGTATAGGTGTGTGTGTAGGTGTGTGTAGATGTGTGTGTGTGTAGGGGTGTGTGTAGGTGCGAGTGTATATAGGTGTGTGTGTACGTGTGTGTGTGTGTAGATGTAGGTGTGAGTGTATGTAGGTGTGTGTAGGTGTAGGTGTGTGTGGGGGGGTGTAGGCAGTTATGCACAGGCACAGCATGTTGGGTGTTCAGAGGAGAACACTGTGTGTCTTGCTTTACCTCCCTCCACCTTATTTACCTGACAGTGGTTCTCTCACTAAACCTGAAGGTAAACATCTCAGCTAGGTTGGCTGGCCAGCCAGCAACTTCCCAGGATCCACCTCTCCAACCCTCACCCTAATGCTAGGCTCGCTGGCATGTTTGGCCAAGCCTATGTTTATGCTGGCGATAGGGGTTCAAACTCAGGTCTCCAAGCTTGGGCAGTAAGCACTCTAACCATTGAGCCATTTCCCTGACCATTTGTTCAGAGGTTTTTAAGTGGCCCCACAAACTAAACAAAACAAAACAACAGAAAGGAGAGCGTGCTGCTGGTTTACAGGACACGGTGGATTGAACTCAGAGCTCCATGTGAGTTCAATGTGAGCAGCCACGCTCCTCAAGCACTCTGCTGGCTGCGCTACATCCCCAGATTGGGCTATGATCGTTTAAAGTGATACTCACCTACCACTAAAGCAAACATGCATTCGAAAAATTCTCTACAAGAGGCAATTAACGTGTTAACCAGCTATTTAAGTCAATTTAGCCATTACGCAACGTACATGTCTAAGCATGGTATCATAGAGTATTTATATTAACTCCTTTTCAAAAAATTAGTATAACGTTAACACATCCATTAAATACATATGTAACACACAGGTTTCAATGTCTCGGGTTGAACTTGTTAGGATAGCATCTTTCTGGTTGTTCTCACCATTTTCTTCAGCCCAACTTCATCATTCAATTCAGAGTCTAAGAGATGGTTTTAATAAATCTCTTGAGATAGAGCACAAAGTGTCTTGTACACACTTAATTTTATTCCATTGAAAAGGTCCAGAGCTTGGATCAGTAAAAATAGCCAGGTGCCACATAATATCCAGGCCACTGACAAAGCTCACAGATTCTGGTGGCCCCATAGGTTGTGATGGGGCCCCAGAATCCCTCCTGTAGCCATCCTAAGGTCATAGCACAAGAGTTGCTCAGGTGACCATGGCTATGATGATACAAGAGATCCACGGCCCTGGCTGCTGTGTGAAAACCATCCCACCCAACCGCATGCAGTGCACCCTGATAAACGCCGCCTGTACTGGTTGTTTTCTTATCACCCTGACAGAAAATCCAACAAAAACAACTCAGGTGACAGAGGGAAGTAAGGCTCTTTGGGCTCCATTGGTGGCTTGCTATGCGGATCTTTCCTCACAGATGAGAGTCTGGTTGGAATGGAGCTAGGCTACAACCCCTCAAGCTACAACTCTACAGGCCTGCCTCTGCCAAGTCCTCAAGGTTCCGCCATCTCCCAGAACAATACCACCAGCTGAGGACCATGTGTTCAAACGTGCACCTGTGGGAACCATGGCACGTTCAAACTGTAACAGCCATGTTACTGGTTTGAGGAATTAGTATACTGTTCCTTTAAAGGGTACTCTGTAATTGTTTGGCATTTACTGTGAAACGGTGTTGCATGGCGGGGCAGTGAGAGCCTTGAACATCAGTTACTGCATCCCTTGCTTGGCCTGTACCACAGGAGCTTGAATTTCCTGTGTGATTGCAGTGGGGAAAACGCATTCATGTGGGGCTGAGATGCACAAGCACGAGGACTTGAGTTCAATCCCCAAAATTCACATTAAAAAAGTTGGGTACAGAGGCACATGCCTATAACCCCTGCACTAGGAATGGGGGGACAGCAGGATCCCTAAGTAAGGCTTCCTGGCCAGTCGGCCAAATGGATAAGCTAATGAAAACCCTGTCTTCACAGTAACCAACGGAGAGTGCTTGGTGCCAGCCTTTTGTGTGTGGGCATTTGGAATGTTTAAATGTGATGAACTTTCAAGATGGCCCGAGAAAGCAAGTTGAAGTGGAGGCACCTTAACTAGAACATCTAAAAAGAAAGAAGAGGGTCACTTGTCTATAATTCAATGGGAAGCCTAGATATGGCAAGAGTTAAAACAAAGCAGAGAACAGGCTGCCTGAGGAGAGAGAGGCCGGAGAGGGAATGTGGTAGGAACTGTTCGCTAGATTTAGGGGTTGGGCTCAAACCTTCGCACAAGAAGACATGCCATACAAGGGGAAGAAGGCTACAAGCAAAACTGCGAAGCGCCCGAGGGAGTCTTCGGATTCTCAATCTGATGATGATGTTGTCCATCACAATTTTCCCCCCAGACCAGAAAAGCATGTGATTGAGATCAGTGATGAGGACAGTTCTTCATCAGACCTAGACGATCAGCAGGCAAGGGGGTCTTCTCTGAAGATGACACGAGAACTTCACGGTGACCCTAAAAAGTCTCACCTTGCAAAGAGAAAACAGTATTGCCAAGATGTAAAAACTTCTATCGACACCCTGAATGAAAAGCTTGTGCGTATTTTTAAAACGCAACAAAGGGAAAGGAAGATGCTTCGTTCCAAATATTCTAAGATGTTTGAGCCTTTGTTCCAACAATGGGAAAAGGATGTGATGAAAGTCGGACAAGAAGAAGACAGTTTTGTTAATTCATCCCACCAACGTGCAGGGACTATGTACAATGCTATGATGGCGCAGAAAGCGACCATTGATGAAGCAAAAACTGTATCTGATCAGTTTCTAAAGAATGTCCAAGCCCTTGAGGATGAGCACAAAGTTCTTGATGCTATTGAGCAAAACAAATTGGAAAGTGAAATGCAAAGCCTGAAGAGGAAACTTGAGACAGAAAGTCAACAACAGGACTTGGCAGCTATCGAATCATGTCTTCATTCTTTGTTCTCGGAGGATAATGAAGAAGATTAGCTGTGATCATGTCATGTGACATGCACAAAACATGCCTTACACTACCAAAAATTATAATATAAATTGGCCCAACAAAAAAAAAAAAAAAAACAAAGCAGAGAAAGACAAAAAAAAAAAAAAAGAGACAAAGAGAGAGACATTTATCACATACATGGCAAATTATATGCATACCATCAAGAAAAAAAATAAACGACACCAAACAGAAACTTCCCTTTTTCACAGAAATTGCAAGCTATATTAAAAGATAGTTCTATTCGTACTCAATGGAACACAGTATCCACATCCTGACATAATTGTTAATTTCCAAACAGAAGAATCCATTTCCATGGAAAGGACATACACGGACTGGGACTGTCAAAGAGCAGTAGAGAGCTTGTTTGACTGAGCATTTAAATTATGTGCACAGAATCCTGGTTCAGTTCCCAGTGCCATCCAAAACCCTGCTTGGTAATGGAACTCTTTACTCTATTTACCCATTGTGTTTATAAGGTCTACATGATGGCTGAGAGGGTAAAATTACCTGCCGTGAAAATCTGATGGTCCAAGTCCAATCCTCAGAGCCTATGTAAAAGTGGAGAGAACTGACCCCATAAAATTGTCCTCTGACTTCCACATGCATGCTGTGGTACAGATTCACAGGCATCCCATGTACGTGGTAATATAAATAAAACACTAAAGATTACGTATATTTACATTCAAATGTATATATAATCCTATATTGTATTTCTGAAATTTTTATGTGTACACAAATCACAAATTTTGTTTTTAAAAAACCCCAGTACTACAACCCAATTCATGTTGAAGTCAGGAGTTGCAGGAGATGGCTACCAGATGGTCATGAGTTACAGAAGACCGGAAGTGGAGGTGGTGGGGCAGCGAGCTTAGCAAATCTAACGAAATACTGTTACTGAAACGTCGCACGTTGGTGTTGGGGCAGTCATGAAGATGGAGATACCAAGAACTCCGTGAACAACTGGGTCTTGTGTTGCAAGAGCAAATCCTGGCATATGTCCACTTCGGTTGACCTAACATGCCAGTCAGAAGCAGACAGAAGACAGAGTAGCCTTTCTGGAAGGAGGCAGGTTTAGTCGGGGCTAACTATGCCGAAGTGTTCTGAGTGAAATGTGTGGGGGAGCTGAAGTGCTGGGGCGGAGGGGTTCAGGAAACTCTGGCTTTACCCACTGTGGAGTGAGAAACTGTCCCTGTACGATGGAGCTGCCGTCAGATCACTCTGTACGTAGTTTTTATGAACGAGCAGGTATGTATGTTCACAGACAGGATGCAGAAGAGGCACTCACTGACGATGCTCACATTGCTCTTCCTTTGCCTAGGAAGGGCTCCCGGCTCCTATGAAGTTCCCAAGGGCTGCTGGTTACAAAAGCAGACGAATGGCGACGACTGTGAACAAGGAGTGGGCTCCAGTTGCACACGCCTGGAATCCCAGCATCAGGCAGGAGGATTAGGAGTTTGAGGTCAAGCCTGGCTAAGTAGCAAGCTGAGGGCAGACTTGAACTATAAGGACCTTGTGACAAAACATGGGAAGGCTGAGGTGATGGTCCCGTAGGCTTCTGCAAACATGAGGGCAGGAGTTGGGCTCTCCAGAACAGGCACCCAGGTGAGTGAGTGCAGCCAGACTGTGACAGGTGGTGGCTGGGGCTAAACTGGCCAGCCAGGTGGCTCTGGAGCCAGTGAGAGACCAGGCCTCAATAACAAAGGTAAGGAACAGGGAGGTCACCAGCCGTGGGCCTCAGACATCCACACTCATTCACACACACATGAACTTACACACACGACCAGGTCAAAAGTAAAATGGTGAACATACACACAAAAAAACGAGTGAATTTGCTAAAGCTTTTTTCTCATAGCAGTTTTCTTGGGTTTTTCTCTTGGAGAGGGGCTCCAGGAGAGTAGGGCACCCCCTGAACTGCAGACTACCCTTCAGGGGGTCCAGCCCCACTGTGCCCTGGTCCCTGGTGCTATAGTGAGGCATCTGGATACTAAGTGGTTGGGCCTTGATGCTGTTTTGGCTACAGTGCATTAGGGTCTTTCCCTGGGGTGTGGCCGCCCTTGAGAGAATAGACAGTTCCGGCTGCCAGTGCCAGACAGCACCAAGAGCTCAGTGCACAGAGAACAATACAAAACAAAACAAAACAAAACAAAACAAAACAAAACAAAAAAACAAAACAAAACAAAACACAAAACAACCAACGACAACAAACCCCAAAAACAAACAAACAAAACCCAGCCCATCTGTTATGTGAAGGAATGGAAGAAAAAGAATGAAGACAGGGACCCACTGTATTGGAATCCCAAAGAACTTTCCATACACCAAGAACATGCGGAAGATGGAAGCCAGGCAGTCAACAGCACAAAGCTACAGTTGAAGCCCTGAAGGGGCCTCGAGGGACGGGGAAGCTGGCTGCCAAGGAAGCCTGGGCCTGAGGCAGCACAGACAGGCACACACACACACTCACTCACTCCTAGTTTCAACTTATCAGACTATGACTTCAAGCAAGGCTTCTCTGGGCACCTCTTGTATGGCTCCTTCCCAGAGTAGCAAGGTTTCTTCCCAACCTTTTGAGTCTCCAAAAATCCTTTCATGCTGTAAAGACAACAACTTCCTCTCAGAGAAGCCGGCCTCAGTAACTCCCTCTGACATTTCCCTGCTTTAGGAACTTGGGTATGCCTTTCTTCTGAACAAATGCTTCTTTTCTTAACCCTATTTAAAATGTCTTTAATGAAACCACTAACCCTGCTGACTAAACGGGCTAGTACTCATTCTTTTTAGGGTCCAAGCTCTGAGCTCCTATTGGCCTGAGTCAAAGTCTCTAAGTCTTCAGGCACTTCTCAGGCGAGAGGGTGGGAGCATGGAGCTGTCTCACCTCTGTCCACTAAGAAGCCTAGGACCTTAGAGGGCTTTTCCAGCAGTGCCCAGGGCCTGACAGACTGGCTAGGAGACACAGACCTAGTCGGTAAGGATATCCAAGTGAAGAGGAAGGGTCTTGCCTGCAGAGTCCTCCAAGGACCTCTGTCCCACAGCTCTTCCTTCTTCACTGACCACCCAGGAAGCCCTGTCCCTGTCTAGGGTTACCTCACTATGACACGGAGGAGAACCTCAAGCACTAGGTGGTCCTGTGAGGAGCTGAGGGCAGACATGGAACTTAGGATGCATTGGGGAATACAGAGAGCTTTTGTTACCTTAGAAACGCCTACTACAGCTCCCTCACATCTGTCAAGCCTGCCAGGGAGCAGCCCAAACCTGTTGGGACACAGCTGTGCCAACACAGGGGCACCTCTGCTGAAGTGAGAGAATGCCACAATCTTCACCACAAATATTAGTTTCCCCCAGAAAGGCAGAGTTGCCCCCCTCACCTAGAAGTGAAAGGTCATTTTCTCCATGGACCACAGAAACAAACAAACTGGAAATCAAGCAAGGCAAAGGCGCCTGGCTTGTTCAGCTACTGTATGCTGACACTGTTCTTACTAAGCATGCCTTTGATGCCCTGAGTGACAGGGAAGAGTCAAAGCACAGAATGTGAACCCAGAAGCACATTATGACTGCAGTTCTACAAAATGTCCAGAGTGAGAGGTCACAGCGATAGAAAGGTTAGTGTCGGCATAGACCTGGAAGGGTCTGAGGATGAAAGGTGGAACTGCTACCAGGCACAGTGCTGTTCTGTGAGAAAGAGACAACACACAGCGGTGGCCATGCTGCTCTATGGCACACTGGTCGGCATGGATTGCACAAACGGGGCAAAGTCATGGCACGAGAATTCCATGTGAGCACAGTGGTGATAGGTCAGAAAAGGGTTAAGCAAGCAGCTGATCAGCCCGCTTGGCTCGCATGTCCAGGCACTCAGGTTTCACAAATGCTTCAGTGGGCAGGCAGGGAGCATGCACATGGAAGGACTCACATGTGTTTGCTCACAACCCACAAATATGCCTGCAACTTAAAGAGACATAAAGAGACACTCAACAGCAGGTGTTGAATACCTAACTGCCTAACACACACACACACACACACACACACACACACACTCGAGACCGGGACCCACCACACTAGGTGCTCAGGGATGTTCACTGCCTTCAGGAATGGTGGGAGTGGATGAAAGACGGTAATGACTCCCAACACGCGCATTACATCACTGAGGCAAAGTGTTACGAATGTGCTGCTTATAAACTTTTTATTTAAAAAATAAAATTATAAACAAAATACAGAAAAATATTGACACCTGTGTAACAATAAGATGACTTTTTCCTCTTTAGGGTAATTTGCTGTTTTGAGAGAATAAAATCCTAAGTTTTATAAGGACATTTTATTGGGCAAAGGAGGAATTTGCTATCTCATTACTAGTGGGTACCTGGCATAGGTAAGACGTAATACATACATTCAACATTTCACAGCATATTCAAGTCTCCTTTCCATGTCTATACCAAACAGTGTACCCCACCAATCCCTAAGCTTACTGAGAGTGCATTAGAATATCATTAGAAATAATCCTGTGTCTTCTCTCCTTACACACTCCACAGCACCTGCTCCCCAGTGGAGGCCAAGCCTCTTCCAGACAATTAAATATGAAGCGAGAGCCAGCCATGAGGTGCCCCCTCCTTCATGTGACGGCGGTCGTGAGGCACCCCCACTCCTCGGTGGGAGCTCCTAGAGCAGCCAGCCAATTCTGCAGACACAGTGCAGCTTCCTTTTAAGATGGGCGAAACGCATTACCCATCCAGCTAACAAACTCCTCATTTCAAGCAAAAGACACGGAGCGATCCACACAGTCATTTTCTGAAAATACACAGAAGTTTCTCCATTTTCAAATCAACTACGGACTCACTAGCAATTTGGATTCCAGTTTAGTTTTCAAAATCATGGAAGCTACTCATCCTAGTCTCCTGAAATCTTTCCATTTCATTTTTAATTATAATTTTATTAAAATCAACATAAATTACAAATAACTCCCATAACTGAAGGTACTAGAATCCAGGGGGCCTGTCGGTGTAGACTGGACAAACAAAATGTCAGGATCAGAAATTCTCAAGTCTCCAAGATGTGCGCGCACACCAACCAGATGCCTCCCCTCCTCCTCCGCAGGACTCCGCCCCTCGCTGGGCCCCTGGTCTGAGAAGATGCTGACAAACAATGGAGACACATGAACTTCACTCAGGTGAGCGGCTGTCTTCAGGTTGTAACTTCTCCAGTGCACGATGGCTGGCAGGTGGCAGCAGGCTGCTGAGATGACGTGACTTCTAAGTCAGAGTCACGAACAAAAACCACTGCGTCCCCACTGACGTTTATGAGACACTGCGCCTGTGGAGACAGCGGACAGAGCTCAGACGCACGCACGCGGTGCACGCGGCCGAGGGGACCTGATGCCTGCCGGGCAGGAGCTCTGGTGGGAAACCAGGCCCAGCACAGCCAGTCAGGTGCTAGGGTAAGCAGAGCCTGCAGAGATGAGAGCCGGGATCCGTGAAAACACAGTTAAGTCTGCTATCATCACAACCTAGAGGGGACCATGGCAGACCGTGTCCTAGAACGGGGAAGTTGGTGAGAGTCGGATATCACTAAGGCAACAAAACCCATGCTCGGGGAAGAGCTCTGTCAGTGCCTCTGCAGAGCAGGGCACGCACCCCGCAGTCGGCAGGAAGTCTGTACTTCCCTAGACAAAAGTACTGCACGTGACTTTTTACTGCACCATGTTTATAAAAGGGAAATACTAAAAATAATATAAATACTATTAAAAGAAGGGGAACATATAGACTAGTTATGAAACACTAGACAGAAGTGAAAATTACATGAAATCCTGCCAATATGGCTATGCCAGGGAGGCTCCATGCTGGAGAAGGAAGTGTGGCGTGGAGAAGGCAAGAACACAAGAGCTTCCTGGGACACAAAGCCAAGCAGAGCTTGTCCTCTTAGACACACGCACTTTCCACAACATGAGGTACCGAGACGGAACAACCGACAGAGGACAGGGCCTTACATCTCAGAAACGCCAGAGTTTCCCTATCCATAATACTAATGTGTACAGTAGGCCTGACTCACAAGACACAATACTTCAAGATACCTTGTTACTAGATAATTAATTAATTTTAGAAGAAACCTTTAAGGGTTTTTTGAATTATTTAGTTAAAATTTAAAAAGAATGTTATTCTAAGGTGTAGTCTAACAAGACCTTCTATCCCCTATTTACAGAGTAATATTTTGATTGAAAGAAGTAAGCTGTCTGTCCCACAGTCTGTTCTCCACCATTAAGGCAGGTAAAACTGGACCCGACAACACCCAGACTAAGGAGTCCTCAGGTCTCCTCAGAGAGGGGACACAGTCAGATCCGTATTTCAGAGGCTCACCAAAAAAGTGGCAGGAATTCCAGAAATGTTTAATTAAGGACGACATCAGGTCCTGTGGGGTGTGGAGGTAATAAAGTCAAGTGAAGTACGATGGAGGCGTTTTTGTGGAAGGACAGAGGAGGACGACGGCCAGAGGGGCCTTCTCAGACTTCCTTGCAGCAGCGGTGCTGGGTCTCACCTGGTTCTTACTGGGATTCTCCATGAAGACACACTGCTTCATAATGTAGGAGACAACAGCATTCCCTCCCAGCGCGGCCACGTGAGCTCGGACCATGGCAAACACTTCAGCAATGAAAGCGTGGAGAAAACCACTGACTCCGCCTTCCTGCAGACAACAATGTCCACGACCGTCACGTCACACACAGGGTAGGACACATACAAAATGTCAAAGTTCACAGTACACATTCCAAGTTACCTCACTGTAAAGACAACTATTCACACTTCCTCAGCGTGAGGGTTCTCTTCATGAACAAACACTTCTGATAACATATCCGAGTGAGGATTTTAAAGTGCTTTCCTTAAAGCCCAGATCATTGTAATTTGCCTTTGACTAGCTTTTATCACATGTACTGTATGTTTCATGAACGTGTGGCACTGGGGGACATCCCAGGGCCTCGTGCTGCCTGGAATGCAGACTCCTCACCTACACTAGCTCTGCTCCAGTCCCCCTGCCAGCACAGGCCTCGGCTGAGCTGGGCCCACACGTGTGTCCTACCGTGCAGCTCACTGGTGGTGTTGCTGCACTGTTCCCCACATTACATGCTAATAATAACTCTGCAGAAAGAAGCATCACGCACACTACTACGGATCGGAAGGAATGATGTGGGAAACTACTTGTATAAACAAACAAGGGAACAGAGATGGAAAGCCAGTCAATAGCTTAAATGCTTTCCAACGTAACTTTCCTACCAACCTATTAGAGGTTAGATGGTTAAAGCAGAAGTTTCTGATTATACTGAAGGTAAGAGAACCTGGGGTCTACTGTTAGGAGCAAAATTATTTTCTTAAGTACATCTTTAAAAAGATGTGCACAGGCGCTCTGTCTGTGTTTACGTCTGTGCAGACACCACATACACGCCTGGTACCCAGAGAGGATACCCTGGAAATGGAGTCTCGGATGGTAGTGAGCCACCAGGTCGGTCTAGAGACTGAGTGTGTGTCCTCTGGAAGAGCAGCCAGTGCTCCAGCTGAGAGCTGCCTCCTCGGCTCCAGCGCATCTCTTTAAAACTCTAAGCAGAACTCCCAGACAGTGACCCCGTGAAGCTCTGTCTGCTGGACTCCGGAACTGTAGCCGCCACCTCCACTTCCACTGCACAGTGCAGATGTGCACACCGCAGCCCCCTTCCGCCCATGAAGTCACACCGGAATACGTGTATGCAGAGGCTGGGTTCTAGGAGGCACAGCTACTGTAAGAAGATCTCCCAGGCAATGACACACATGGACACTATGCCTTAAGTCAATAGTGCAGGTCTCTGCTGCCGTGAGACCAACCAGGCAGCAACACGACAGCTGAGAACTCTTCAACAGCAGTTAAGAGTAAGGAAGAGAAATGGTGGACGCAGTGTGGCTGGCAGCTTGTGCATGGACTCCACAGTCAGGGAGGCTGAGAAGACAGGATCAATGCACAAGAGCAGCCTGAACAACACAGCACCCCATCTGACAACACAGCACCCTATCTCACAACAGCACCCCTCTCAGCAGCACCCCCTCTCACAGCAGCACCCCGTCTCACAATAGCACCCCCTCTCACAGCAGCACCCCTCTCACAACACAGCACCCCTTCTCACAACAGCACCCCCTCTCATAACACAGCACTCCCTCTCATAACACAGCACCCCCTCTCATAACACAGCCCCCCCTCTCATAACACAGCACTCTCTCTCCCTCTCCCAACAGCACCCCCTCCCACAACAGCACCCCCTCTCATACCACGCACCCCCTCTCATAACACAGCACCCCATCTCACAACAGCACCCCATCTCACAACAGCACCCCATCTCACAACAGCACCCCCTCTCACAACAGCACCCCGTCTCACAATAGCACCCCCTCTCACAACAGCACCCCCTCTCACAACACAGCACCCCCTCTCACAACAGCACCCCCTCTCATAACACAGCACCCCTTCTCACAACACAGCACTCCCTCTCATAACACAGCACCCCCTCTCACAACAGCACCCCCTCTCACAACAGCACCCCCTCTCACAACAGCACCCCCTCTCACAACAGAATCAAACTTAAAGGAGCACTATTAGGAGCAACTAGAGAACAACAGAGAAACCACGCCAAATTTGAAACAAACCTATTCTATCAAACTTACATGGACTTTAATTCTCCATTTAGAGGTTCTGAGACTACATGGTTTATCCTCCACATCAACACAGAGTACAAATAAATAGATTATCTTAGAAGACGCTAATTATCCTGTCAGACCTTATTCGTGCATTTGCACAAAGACAGTTGTACTTGCTCTATGCCAGGGAGGCTCCGTGCCGGAGAAGGAAGTGTGGCGTGGAGAAGGCAAGAGCACAAGAGCTTCCTGGGACACAAAGCCAAGCAGAGCTTGTCACCTTAGGACACACGCACTTTCCACAACATGAGGTACCGAGATGGAACAACAGACAGAGGACAGGGCCTTACATCCTGGTAACATCAGAGTTTCCCTATCCATAATACTAATGTGTTCAGTAGGCCTGACTCACAAGACACAAAATAATTTCCTTTTTGCTTAAGTTGAATTCCCATGTTACAAATGGCATGAGAGAGTGGCACTGATTTTGAAATTGAATCTTATCATATAAAATTTTATAACTACTGTAACAATTTCCCATACACAGTAAAAACCAGCAGGGCAGTTCTTGTGCACTGTCGGGAGTGACAACAGGCAGCCTCATTCTTCTTTCAAACGGAAGAAACCAGAAAGCTAAAACAAAGTTATCTCTAGACCATAAATCTACTAGAGAAATCTACTATTCCTACACGCGGAACCTTAAAACCGCTATTCAAATACATCGCAAGATAAAACCAAGACCTCCTCCTTAGAAACTTAGCGTGTCCTATCAGTGCAGCTTTAATCCTGAATCAAACACAGGAGAAAGTTATCTGTTTTACAACAAGGATCTACAACTTCTACAGACAAATGGGCTTAGATCAGATACAACTCTTGTAAAATGGGTTACTGTATGAAATTTGGTAAGTATACAAAAATCTAGCCACATAGGTCACAAATAAGAAAATGAAATGTAAGTGTGTCATTTACAACACATAACTTAAAACTTGGTTTTAGTACTAATTATTTAAAAAAAAACTTAAGGAAGTTTTGTAAAGTTACCTCACGGAGGGAAGTGGTCTCTCTAATAAAAAACATGTTAATGATGCCCAGGTACTTCGTTATCTTTGCTCCAGGGATGAAAGAAAGAGGCGTCATCTTAACAACACCCACGGTGGGACTCGCACAAGGTGGCGCAGAGCGGGTCCGGGAATTCGCATCGCCCATGGCACTCGCCTTTTCAACGGTCACAGCTAGGATTGGAGAAAGTAAGGACACATTAAGGACGGACACTGGGGACTGGACAATCCCCTAAGGCTTCCAAACAGAGGTGCTAACATTCAGCTGTCTGTGAGACTAAGCCATGTCATGAAAGGAAAGATCACCATGCAGCACATGCAGTTTAGAGAGACATGAGCAGAAGGTGCTGGAATGGGCTCTGTGGAGGAAAATGGCATTCCTGCAGAGGAAAATGGTGATGCAGTTGATGCAGCTAGACACACAATGGTCGGTTACAGAGTGGAGACAAGAAAGCGTCAGAGCAGTAAGGAGCTGCTGTAGGAACAATCCCTGAGGAGGAGAGCGTGAAAGGGTGACATTGCAGTACAGTTCCACCTGTGTCGCACTCCATCACTGTAGGCTTGTAGGCAGCCGGGTAACATTAGGTGTAATACACTACTGTACTTCTTCTCAAACTTTTCTGATTAAACAGCCATGTAACTTAAACCTTAACAATCAATCTTGGCTGTCTAAAGACATTCTGGGAAGTTAGTAGTAAAATGGTTCCCACCAGTTATAAGTAACTGCAGTAAACCTGAAACATACACCTGTGTTTCTAACCTCACAACCAGCCACATGTCACACCATCCCTGTCACCTCAGGAGGAAACCAAGGCCACCTACTTATTAATTTACCTCTAGGACTAAAACAATGATTCTGATATATCCCGAATTCTTTCCTTTAAAATGTAGTTTGTTTTCTTTTTAATATGAACTCACTCAGATATGGTTTCCTCAAAATCTGCCATAACACAGGTTATAAAACATCTCTCTCTGGTTTAGCAGCAAGATACACTGTCTACTGTCTCTGTACACACGTGGTTCCTGTCCCTCAGAATTAGGACGCCGACGCTTTGCAGTCAGCACTTCCCTGGGTCCTGGAAGGGTGACTCTTCAACAAGAAAGCTGACCAGGTCCTCCTCCACAGGGATGTAATATCATCTGGGTGTTTTCATAGAAAGTAAAATTTAGAAGACAACTCTACAGCTAAGAGTAACCAGCCAAAGGCTCTGGACTAACTCCTCACATGGCCAAGCACCTACAGCTTCCACACCCAAACACAGGACTGACTGGCAATGTTGTTACTAGGCAGTAAGGTCTAGCCTTCACCACTGCGAAATCAGGGACACGCTTCTCAGGCCATCAGAATGTGGTAGAAACATCCGCCTACTTGTCTTAATTGATCCGCGCCTTATGGTCTGAGCTTTCAGTTTAATGAGCTCTATCCAGCTGCTGCATCTGTCTGCAAAGGAACTGTAATCAACTGACGTAGCTGGAGACACAGACAGAAAACAAAAGAAACAAAAGAAAAACGTGGGTGACGTGTCTTACTCGCCACAATGCTCCTCTGATGATGTAACTTAGCTTCACTGTAGCTCACAGAGAGTGACCTTTTAGCTCAGACAGGAGGTGGTGCAAACAGAGCTCTAGACATCCAAGTGTCCAAACCCAGTGCGCTTGGCAGAGCGCTGGGCATGTGACTGACTGCACGGGGCCTGGACAAATACAGCCCGGCTGATGCAGGAGCAGAGGACTCAGTCTGCCCAGTAGTTCCCACCCTCCTCACTGTAAGATTTAGTGCTTCTACTTGATTTTAATTTATGATTCAATCATAACCAACCCATTATGAGCAACCCTATTCCCTACTTTTAGCCAAAACTTAAAACTAAAAAATAATAAAGTATTGAAAAATGCTTGAAAGGGGAAAAACCAAAACAACAACAAAAAGGAGAAAGAAAACCCACCCCCATGAACGACCTGGCTCTTACTAAAGTATCCATCAATAACCCAACTCTGAAAACAGCAAGAAAACCAAACAGTCACTGACATTTATGTTCCAGGTCTGACTTCTGGCCACAAGGCGGCTGACAAGAAGGAGGGGAGCAGCTGGCACCCCTTCTGCCAACAGTAACTTTTACATTGCTACTGTGTGTAAAAGGCTAAAGAACAACTACTTTAGAAGCTTGAAAAATACTCACATAATAAAAAGTAGCAATAACAGAGTAAATACTTTTGAATTTGTAAAGCATTCTAAATACAACAAAGCCATGTGGGGTCTACTCCACTGTCCAGTGCACTCCTCTGCTGCATGTGTACTGCTCTGGCTGTGGCTTAGGGAGACAGACTCACCTCTCTGTGCAGCTGGGATACCTGAGTTAGAGCTCGCACTCTCCAGGTGTTCTAATGAGACAATACGGACAACATTAGCTCGGGACGAGGACAAGCCAGCACCTCTTCTCTGCTGCTTGTTAATCTCTTCCATAAACCAGAAGAACAGAGCAAGTGAATCTTTATGGCTTCATTATAAAAGCAAACCAAGCACAAGTATTAGGATTTAAAATGGCAGTTCCTTTATATGAAAACTAGCCCCATTAATAAATACTATGCCAAGATGATTGCTGATTACAATACAAAGTGAGTTTCTGGAGATATCACGAACAGTAGCATGCTAATAGAGCCATGGCACAAGGTAAGAAGACAGGGTCAATGTGCTGGAGAGGGGCTGGAAGGGAAAACGGGAGCAATGTTTTAGGGGAGGAGTGAGAGCTAGTACCTCGGAACATCACACCAGGAAACCAGCCACACACATCAACACCACTGCCAAGCTGCGGCCCTCCTCACCTCTAACCTCTCCATCTGACTTTATCAATACCTCTCTCTATTGGTACCAAGACGTGGTGAAACTAAATGACTGACAGATCTCCAGAGGGATGGCTAAGATCCAAACACATCACACCCTTCCAGCACCGTGGGAGTAGCATCCATGCAGAGGTGCTTCTGGTGTTTTAGGGATTTGTTGTATATACATAAGATACTCTGAAAAGGTCCAGTACTACTAAAGCCAACCTGTTTTTGCTGTTCATGCTCTCTCTGTACTAGTACACCTGTATTTTTGCTGTTCATGCTCTCTCTGTACTAGTACACCTGTATTTTGTTTCAGGAATTATAAAACTGGAGGGGAAAAAAAATAGCTCATTAGAAACACTGAGAATTATTTGGGGAGTCCAAATTTTTTAAAGTATCAATTAAGTAAATACATTATCCATCTCTAATGTATTGGTCTTTTGATAATATTTTCAAATTAATAAAATTTAATTACTCAAAATATGACTTGTAGAGAACATTCTCCTAAGTGGCACTGCCCTTGCATCTGGTAGCTGACATGGAGAACATGAAGTGGCTGCAGTCCTCTGTATGTGCAGTTGATTAATGCGTGCAGGCCACAGGATGACTGGGAAGGTCATGTCCATGGATGACATACCTAACTGGGGACAGTTTTCCTAATTCAGCAGACTGAGGGACTTAGCAAGTCCAGATGGAGATGGGAATACAGGAAGAAGCCACAATAGTCCTGGCATATATTCAAAAGCTTGAAAGTCTCTAGAGACCGCACAGGACAGGAAACGGCTCGATCCATACATGAAGAACAACAAGCCTAGTCCAGGCTTAGAGGTCTCTAGAATTCTCTGGAGTCACTGCTGGAAGGGCAGACTCCATGAGTATACACTACAGAGAGCACAGAGAGCTGGGCGTCAGGATAAACACCTCCCAATGCAGAACAGACAGATAGTTCAGGCTATCTTTTTTTTTTTTTTTTTTTTCTTTTTTTTTTTTCGGAGCTGGGGACCGAACCCAGGGCCTTGCGCTTGCTAGGCAAGCACTCTACAACTGAGCTAAATCCCCAACCCCTGCTATCTTAAAAAACCAAGAGTAAGGGTAGAGTAGCTTCATGGCAGACTGCCTGCCTAGCATGCACGGGCTCTGAGACTTGACCTCCACTAACAGGAGAGACAGAGACGGAGGGAGGGAGAGGGAGGGAGAGGGCGAGAGAGAGAGAGACAGAGAGAGACAGAGAGAGACAGAGAGAGACAGAGAGAGAGAGACAGAGAATGAATGAGAATGAATGTATAATTCAGATTGTGAACTTCTCCTCCCAGGATCAAGAAGGAATGACTCAAACCATTTTAAAAACCACTATGAAGAAATTCTCCTCTGTAATTCGGTTGTATGTGATTTAATGGCAACTGTGCCATTATACCCTAACCTGTGCCAAGTGGACAAGGCAGAATACAAAGCACTATGCAGTGCTTGTGTTTGTGTTTGTGAAGAAGACAATGGCGAGCCAAGCACCGAGGTGTGCACTTCTAAACCCAGCATCTGGAAGGGAGTGGGAGGAGGACCAGGAATTTAGAGTCATCCTCAGCTATGTATGCTGAGAGTCTGGTTGGTCTGGGCTACCTAAGATCCTGTCCCTAAAATCCACTAATAAACAAAGAAATAATAAATATTCCAACTTTTTCTATATAGCTAGTAAGAGTGCATGCTCTTGAGAAGGGGAACGAAGGGTGAAAGAGGCTTTATTTTAGGCTACATGATCTTTATATTGTGTGAACTTCTCTCTGAATTACTGTGGCCCCCTATTTTTATAAAGGGGAGGAGCTCTTTGTCCCCTGACTTACTTCACTAGGCTTGGATCGCAGACTTTCCTCAG
Organism: Rattus rattus; assembly: GCF_011064425.1. Lineage (NCBI taxonomy): Eukaryota > Metazoa > Chordata > Mammalia > Rodentia > Muridae > Rattus > Rattus rattus. The sequence goes on from NC_046159.1 coordinate 784,117, forward strand.
CATCGTGGGAGCCTCTCGAATGCACTTGTTATCTATCGCTCACACTTGCTCTGACCTTAACTCTTCCCTTGCAGAAATGCTCAAGGCCAGCTGGTGTGGAACAAGAGCCCTGGCACTTCAGTCCAATGTGTATGCCAGACACACAAGTCCTCAGACTCCTGGCTCCTTCTCAACATAGGCGGGCGTCCCAGGTAACAGACTCTCAAACAAGAAGGCTCTACAACTGTATGCAGTCTGGCTTGTTGACATATTGGCAACTTTAACAGACAGCAGTAAGCAATCTCCAGGTCAATAGTAACCAAAGACAACAGCTTTCACTACTTCTTGTAAGCATCATTCAAGGTCTGCTGGGAGCTAGTGCTGAGCTCTACATCATGTGCATGTCTACGTGGAAGGGTGAGACAAACACTTCCCATACACACGAGAGCCTCACTCCATCTGCAAAGAGCAAATCAAGGCACACAGCAGTCCACTCTCTTACAATTTCTGTGTATGTGTGTGCTTATGCGTGTGCCCATGTGAGCAGTTAACCGACAGCCTGCACAGAGCAAGCTTCCTTCTTCTATCACATGAGACTAGAAATCTAACAGGCAAAGCAAGTATGGCTACAGATTACTACTTTCTTAGCTCACTCTAGCAACACCTAGCAAGTCACAGGTCCACAAGCATGGAGAATAAAAGAAACGCAGGCTAAGACCGGGCTAGCAGAAATGAGTACCAGAGACCCACACTGCAGCAGCACAGTGGCGACAAGCCTCCTCCTTTTACATGCTTCAAAAGTTCTTCTCAGGAGTCTGTGACAGCCAATGAGATGCACCTGTCAGCTGTAGCTATGGCCTGCACGCCGAGCTCCTCCGAGGTACACGCGGACACCCTCCAGTGAAATTGGTACCACTGTAAAGGGTCAGTGTGGTCTCCCGACACCATCACCCAGTAAGAAGGCCCTTCCAGGTTAACAGAACCTCACTGACCCTGCCTTTTCAGCATCCAGAACTCCGAGGCAGTAAAAGTCTCTACTCTCTGAGTCACCTGTTTTCTGCTGAGTACCACAGTGGACAAAGGCTGCTGTAACATTAATCACTCACCCTGTGAGCTTGTACTTCTATTATTAGGATTTACCAATTATCTCTGCTCTAAAGTTTTTAAAGTGAATGTATTTTTAAAGTTACTGTCTTAAAAATTCCCACAAATAATATTCTCATGTAGTCCAAAGTCTTTAATTTTTATTATTTTCCCATTTAAACATTCAAAGTTTTAAGTTACTATAATCACAACTGAGTTTCACACTCTCTCTGGCATTTTTATCAACATAAATGACTGGGTATACCATATATCTATAAAAGTGGCTTAATGACTGAGTCAGTGCTCAATCTAAAGACTGATATAAGCCTACTTAGCTGTGGCTGAACTGATCAGTTGCCATAGGAACTGTAAATCATTAACATAAAGACAGAGACAGCAGCTTCAATGTGAATAGTTTATAATGGAAAATCAAAAGTAAGGCATCAGTAATGTATAGATTTGGTAACACACAATGCACTCCCACACGAATCATATATACACATCTTCAACTGAAGACAAACAGCCCACACTACATTCTCCATCTTTAGTTCCCTAGCGATCACATCCTGCAGTGGTTTCTGGGCATCTATTCTTCTTAGGACCATGCTAGACCGCTTCTCTCCAGAGCCTGCTACAGGCTAGGCTTTCTCCTTGCTGTGCACTCTGCCTCTTCAGCATCTCACTGACCTCGAGCTGCCCTGAAGACAGAGGGAAGGAAAGCCTCCCCACCTCTGCTTCTCCGCTGACTACGCCCCTCCCTTCCAGCCCATCTCTTGGATGAGCTGCAGACACTAAGACCCACCTTTAGATTTGTTTCATTCCTTCATTCGTTTGTTTGTTTGTTTTGGAGAGAAGATCTCACACTAACAAGTTCTGGGATTACACCTATATGCCTGCCTCTCTCTCTCTCTCTCTCTCTCTCTCTCTCTCTCTCTCTCTCTCTCTCTCTCTCTCTCTCTCTCTCTCCCCCTCCCTCCCCCCCTCTCTCTCCCCTCTCTCCCTCTCTCCCTCTCTCTAGTTTCTCACTACCCGATAGCATCCCTCCCCTGCCAGCACTTTGGCCATCCAACTACATGAAAACTATTCACAAATTCTTTTTATTGCTGTCACCATTTTGATCAAAACATACAATTTGTAAAGGGCAGACAGCAGATGCCTATGAGACTGGTACTATATAAAGGTATTTGTAGTAGTATAAGAGCTACTATCTATAGTTAAGGATTCAGAAACATTCTTCGTTTGTTGGAGACTAAAAGCTACTGTTGGCCGATTTTCATGCTGACCCCTGTAGTCATGGCTACCAGGCCACAGCACCTGCCACTAAGCAGGAAGGACTGAGCGAGCGCCAAGCAGCAGAGAGACAGGAACAGGGGAGACAGAAAGGTCCTGGTCCACCTTTTAACCAATAAAAACTACGTCATCCTATTAAACTTTCTGATAGTATCAAACAGTGAAGAGCTAAATAAAACCATCACTCCATAATAGATTAGATTTATAACATATTTGAGATATGTTTAAAGTAGTATGTGGTTTATAGTTGTTCAAGTCACCATAACTTATAGAACAACTTATAGTTGTTCAAGCTCACCATAACTAATATTCAAAATTTATACCTTCAGATTTTAAAGCAGTGTTAACCTTTTAGATACATTAAGGCAGAAAATTATTGTGCTCATCTGCATCCTATGAGAAAAATTTCAGTTAAAATTTTTAGCCCAAATATCTTCACTTACACTATATTTTATATCTTCCTTTTTATATGCATCATTTAAAAAGTATATTAAAACAACAACAGAAAAAAGTCAGAAGCATGGATACTGATGAGGTTGAACCATTATGAAAGTGGTGTAAAACTTGGGCCACCCATGCCTTCCTACAGCACAGCCTAGGAAAAGCCTAGGAAACACTTCATGGTGAGACCACATCATGTATGCTCTTCCTAAGACTTATCTAGAAATCCTGACAGCCTTTGAGAAATGACTGAAACCAACACTTTTTAATATTTCACAGCAAACAAGTCACAGTAACTATCTAAATGACACGGAGTCAACCAGAAATCGGAGACAAACTAATAAACACGTTACCTTGAAAAACAAAACTGAACAATGCACCATGAGAGGGAGAACTGGACACGGATGGACAGTTCAGGCCCTGACTTACTCTGTATGGTGGATTAGGACAGATCTGTGGAATGAACGCAGTACATGTCGTTTACCCTTGTTGCTAACAATCAATCAATCAATCAATCAACCAATCAATCAATAACAACAAAAGGTTAATTTAAAAGCAAAGCACAATTGTTAATAAACACATGCTTGGCTCTTCAGATTATTCTCCTTATCAACATAATGGGAATTAAACAGGTAGCAAATCATTCCTTTTGTTTTTTGTTTGTTTGTTTGTTTGAGAACATGACTGTTAATTAGAAGTCAATGTTTATAGAACTTTTTAAAAGAAACAATTCTGCCTGCTCAGCCGGCCACCTCAGCAAAGCCACAGAAGGGAGACCCTCTGCATTCCTCCCAACCCTCCTGCCTTCCTCTCCCAGACTCCTCTTCACTGCTAAATGTAGATTTTCACTCACTTTCTATTCTATCCGATGTCCAGTCCCATTACAAGAGCAGTGCTCTAATCTTCAAACCTTTCCCACCCACCTTAGCCTCAAACCTTCTGAATTACCTTAAAATAACTTTACAGACATAGTTAACTCGTGTTCTCCTGAAAGGATGAGAGGAAGTACAGACAATATATGCATGTGACACAAACCAGAACTTATACAACTACGCGAGAGACACAGAGACACTGCTCACTGTTGGTTTTCATGGTCCAGGCAAGCAGTTTCTGCATGGATCACTGGGTGGCCCACATTTTAGTATATTTTACCTATTAGTAGATATGACTGCTAATTCTGATTTTAGGACAGCAGTGAAGGTGGTGTGGTGTGACAATGTTTCTCCAACTCTGGAAACCCTTTCTTAAGTAAGATCTAGAGCCAACGCTGTGACCTGCAGAGCTAACCTCCCACTCCTCACCCTCTGTCAGCTCCTCCCACACTGAGGCTGCTAGGAAGGACTCTAGACCTTAGAGAGGAATTTGACTCGCTGCTTTACCTCACTGGAGCTCCTTGGAAAAACTGGTAATTATGGAAGCTCTCTGAACCTGGACATGAATTCAGTCCTTCATTTACTTTTTAAATAATACAAACATGTTAACAATCACAAACATAGAAACAAAAAATATTTTTAAAACTTAATTTAAAGGCTAAGAGGAAGGGTAAAACTTGAGACTGTAGGCGTGAGAAGCCGAGGCTGGCAGAGGTTCACCGTCAGCCATCTTGCTGGCATACCGGCTTTGTAACAGCATTGTCACCAGGCTTTCCTCAGTGCCCATCCGCCTCAGGCCCCTGATGTGCCCGACATCAGCAGTAAGCGCTTCAGGCAGCACAGACATAAGACATTCCAGCCAGATGTTTTCCCCTTGTTCTTCAGCTCACAAAATTCACAGTACCATTTCATAATGCTGACCACATAAGCAGTGGTTATAACTGGCTGCGACATTTTGGAAGCATCACTATGGATACGGCAAACTTACAAGCTTCATGCTAATCCTCTGCAGAGTCCAGTTAGTAATGACAACATGGCTACAATCCAGCTAAAATGCACCCCAATTCCAAATACATATTCTTGTAAATTAGCAACAGATTAAATCCTTACTGACTAGGTTTAGGGGTGGTTTCTCACTGCAGAGGAAGGACAAATGATCCCTGAAGAGGTATCTAAGGGGTATCTAAGGGACTCAAGGAAACCTTTTGTAAGACTTACTTTTATTTTGTGTGTAGAGTGTTCTGCATGCATGTACGTCTGTTCAGAGTATGCGTGCCTGATAACCAAAGAGGCCAGGAGGGCATCAGGTCCCTGAGACTAACTATAGACGGTTGTGAGCTGCCGCGACTGTTGTGTGCACTGGGAACTAAAAGCCATCCCAATGGCAAGTGCAGTAACCTCGGAGCCATTTCGGCAAGTCCCTCGAGAAGATTCTTAACAATATTACTCCTCTCTAGAAATTAATCGGAAGTCTGACCCCAGATACCCTTGAATTGGATTTCCTCTTTATTCTTCCGAGAAAGTTAAGGAATGCTAAGATTTTCTGAACACGTTCTAGATTGGAGTGTAGTTGATGACACAAGAAAGATAAGCAAAGTTCCCAGTTCAGAATCCAAACATGGCTGTCTCTTCAAATCTATGGACTATGAGATAAACATGTGTCCTACATGGACAGATAGACCATGCAATGACTGATTTAGTGAACACACAACACACATACACACACACACAACACACATACACACACATAACACACACACATAACACACATACAAACACATGCACACACATACAAACACATACACACACACATAACACACACACAGACATAACACACACACACACACATACACACACATAGTCATTTTGTTTTACATATAATTTGTTACCAAATAAAAATATTCAGATAGCAACAATTTCAATTGTTATGAAATATAATGATTATAGTAACTAATTTGATGTTAACAAATGAATTATTTCTCAATTAAAAACTTTAGAAAACATATAAACTGCATTTAATGAATAGGTAATGTAATTAGACAGAACCGTTTTTGAGAAGTCAAAAATTATACAAAACAAAGAGAGCAGTCCTCCCATTTTTTTAAGAATTTTCTCATTAAGGGGAGATTATTTTGTATTTTAAAAGCTATCAGTATCTTATAAAACCATTGTCCTTCATTCCAGCCATCGTGTATAGGATAGAAGCATGGGCTGGGCAGTGGTGCCACACACCTTGAATCCCAGCACACGGGAGGCAGAGTTCAAGGCCAGCCTGTCTAGACGGAGTTCTAGGACACCCGGGTTACCCAGAGAAACCCTGTCTTGGGGGAAGGGGGAGAGACAGAAGCACATTCCTGTCAAATCTGTGCATCCCCCTGGAGATTCTATGAAAATCCAAATAAAAACCTCTACTAGAAAATAACTTACCAGATAAAACACCAAATACACTATATTTAAATATATACATGAGAAATTAAAAGTAAAAATTTTGTAAACTGAAGTATAAGAAGGGAACATAAGAAAAATGACCTTCACTGTTTACAGAGAAACTCTTCACCGACACACAATGGGGGTGAAGGACAGACATCTGAGGAGAGCCTCCCAGCCTCCCAGCCTCCCAGCCTCCCAGCCTCCCAGCCTCCCACAGGACCAACCTTTAGCTGCTGGGAAAGGATGAGAAGGCAGGGAGTCCGAGCAGAGCTCCAGCGGGAACTGCAGCCCATCTTCATTATCTGTGGAGGCTGAGGCAGAGGCACAGCAGTTACTCACAACCGCCTTGGTCCAGCTTTAACCCTAGCCTGCCGCAAAGCTGTGACAGGCAGGTGTGAGCTCTACTTCCCAGAAGCCCAAGCTCACCTCTCTGCAGTGACTTCTCCACGTGGGTCTTTGTGGTCTGTAAGGCCTGGTGTTTGTCAAAACTTATAGCAACTGCTGTGACTGTAACCTACAATCAAACAACTGTGATGGGTAAAGTAACCACCGATAAAATTCAATTCTTACAATTATCTTTCAGCACCAAGGGACAACCTGTGTCACCTGACAGAAGTCTACATAAATTCACACATGCAACATCTCCTCTGGTATCCCTGCAGAGAACCAGCAATAAAACAAAAGAAATACACAGTCTGAGGCAAGCTAATATATACCTTCAGATAGTCTGAGCTGAAACATTGTATGAAGTTACTGACTATGGTGACATTAAACTAAAGCAGATCACGAAGGGCCAGCGGCCTCTTCTGCGATCAGTGGCACCTGCATTACCTGGATTAACTCGTCTTCAGGCAGAGACACCGTGAAGTTCACGTGGCAGAGGCAGCAGGGAGCCATGGACCGAAGTTTGAAATACAGGCTCTGCGGAAAGGAGAGGATGGTGACTCCACTCTTCCCCACACGCTAACCATGCACGGAGTTAACTGCCCAGAGACACCAACCACCAAAGGTGAGAACCACGCACACAGCTAAACTGGCTTCTCATGTCTGAGAGTGCAGTGCCAGCGACTGGCTGTCGGGAAGGTTTGGTGTCTGTAGAATATGACCATGTGAACGCAGGGGACGTGAAGTAAGGGACAGAGGGAGCCCAGTCACAGGTTATCACTGCAATTGGCCAACACAACTTTATGCAACCCTCCACTCTGAGCCAAACACACACACACAATAAAGCTTTAAAGTTGTCGACAACTCGGGCCCTTGAAAACACCCGGCAGATGACCACATTCGCATGAAAGCTGAGCTGCTAAGTTCAACCTTCTCCTTAGAAGAGCAACAGGAAGCCAGTGCCCCCGTGCGGCACAGGTGAGACCGACAGGCTCAGACACAGCACACTCCCAGCCACGAGAGGCACTAGGGACAAGGAAGCCCAGTCCGGTTCACGTGGGTTCTAAGCCGCAGGCCCCTACCTTGAGTAAGTTCTCACAGAGACCGTTGAAGTTCTTATTGAGAGCTTGGTTAGTCAGGTTGAGGCTACTCAGTCTGACCACTCTTACTGACGTGAACATCTAGGTGCAGGAGAAAGAACAACATGACACCTTGTTATTTCTTTCCTAAAGTCTAAAAATTGACAGAACTGGCAAATAATGAATAACTAATGAGACTAAAAAGAAAAAAAGGGTTTGTAACTGCTATTGGGGGTCAAAAAGAATAGATATTTAAGTAAAGCTTACGTATGTGGTATTTGCTTCAATCTGATAAAAGTTTACCTGTATTTCTGATGTCCAATTATTTATGCCAGGCATAATTTCTGTATTACAACTATAAAAACCTGCCAAAACAAATTATGATTAAAAGATGATAGCTTACTAATTTTGGTTTTTAGAAATAATATTTCTCAACTATAAAGTTTAAATATAAAATTTTTATTATTCTTGACTACATACTGAGTTCAATGAAGCCTGAGATACCTGAGACCCCATTTCAAAAACAATAAATGAATAACTGTCTAAGAAGAAAGCCAGCCCTCTCACACCGACGCACACCTGCCTTATTGAAAGCTGGCTCGACGTACCTGAAGGAGGAGGAACATCAGTGAGGAGGGAGTGCACATCTTCCATGGCGTCAGTGTCATCGATCTAGAAACAGAAAGACAAAACTACCGTGTAACCATCTACCCAAATACTGAAGTTGTCCTGATTCTGTAAAAGCTATTTTCATTCTCTGAAAAGCTCAAGTGTTAAGAACTAAGAAAATACAGAGCCATTTCCCCTGCTAATGCGTTTAACATGGGGGGCCTGAACAGTGTCTCAGAGTTAGGAGTGTGTGCTGCTCTTCTGAGGACCAGAGTTTGGTTCCCGGCACCCAAACTGAGAGACTCACACACTCTGAAACTCCAGTCTCAGCGGACCCAATGCCCTGTGTGACAGTGGGAATAAGAACGGCCCCAGAGGATCATGGATCTGAGCACCTGATCTGCAGGTGGAAGAACTGTTTGCAAAGGGTTTGGAGGCACAGCCATGTTGGAGGAGGTGTGTCACTTGGGGTCAGCTCTGAAGTTTCCAAAGCTGGCTCCTTCTCTCTGCCTGCTCCTTACAGATAAGGACGAAAGCTCTAAGCTACTACTCCCATCACCACATCTACCTGCCTACTGTTGTGCTCCACCATGATGGTCATGGACTCTACCCCTCTGGAATCATAAGCCTCAATAAACTCTTTGTTTCTATAAGTTGCCTTGGTCATGGTGTCTCTTCATAGCAATAGAAAAGTAACTGAGATATCGTCTCTTGCTTCTGCAGACACCCCCACACATATGCTCATACACACACAGACATATGCATATAAACAAATAAAAATGTAAAAGCATCAGCAAATTTCCCCATAGTAACAACTTCAAATACTTCTAAGTAAAACCTTTTATACATTAAAGTATACTGACATTATTTTTATGCAGACATTTCAAAAATGTTTATGAAAATAGTCTACATACAATATAAACAAGCCTAAATAAAAACAGTATTCTTACAGCATCCCATGGCCACATTACCTCACACTTCAGCCTCGCTACCCAGTCATGGCCACACCCCAAGCCATGATTCCCCAAACACGACAGAGTCACAGTGTTCCCCATCTCTCTCTTCTCTCAATAAGTCTGTGCCCTGCCCCCATCTTCTGCCCACAATGGAAATATTTTTTCCTTTGTGTGTCTGCCCAGCCAGGACCCCATCACCTGACTTATCATACACTGGATCAAACTTGAGGGGATGCTTAGCCACCTGAAGAGCTTGTTAAGACATTTCTAGGGCCCCAACTTGACACTGCCTAGTCCTAGATTTGAAGTAGAGTCCTAACAACCCCACTCCTTACGAGCTCCAGAAAGCACTGATGTTACCGCTGGCTGTGGTGACCTCACGGCCCAGAGCCAATCACCTGCTTGAACCACACTGCTGCTCCACTGAGCTCCCTTTTCCTCCCCCATCCTTAACCACAGAGCAGTGGAAAACAAACCAGTTTGAGTTTTCTGCGAATGAAAACTCATCTTGGAGCCAGATGGGAAGCTTAGCAGTTAAGAGCACAGATTGTTGTTACAGAGGATCTGGCTTTGGTTCCTAGCACCCATACTGGGCGGGTCGTAACAAATGCCTATAATTCCAGCAGTGGGGATCTGGATCTCTCTGGCCTCAGAGACAACCTGAATAAACTCATGAAGGTGCACACACATACACACATGCATAAAAATATGAGTAAATCTTTAAAAAAAAAAAAAAAGATACAAAACCAAAAAGCCTTCTTGTCACTCAACTGCTTGTCACATGGGTGTTTCCCTTATCAGTTACCCATGTTTCAGACTCTCCTCTCCAATCTCATTCCAACAACAATTCTATGACCAGCTTCCAGAGTCACTGGGTTCAAATCACCAGATTCTACTCAGCAATGTTCTTCTCACAATGTGCCTGCATCATTCCTCTGTCTCTCCTAAGCTCCTCTCAGGGAGGGGTGAGGGACACTGACTGAGAACAGTGAGCTGTTGAGGACCACGCCATAGCCACTCTTCAGGAAAGGAGCTCCAAGGTCCCGACTGTCAACAGACCTCATGCATGCAGCAAGAACACACTGCACTCAGGATTCAGTGAGAGCATTATGGAGTGCACACAGCAATGCTTGTCAATACAGTCATGAAAGTGAGGACAATCACACTGTGCTAATGCCACACAGCTATAATCCCTACTTGAACCACAATGTTCAAGATCTCTGAGTTTAAGGCCAGTTTGGTCTACAAAGAGGGTTCCAGGACAGCTACACAGAGAAACTCTGTCTTGAAAAACCAAATAGGTAGGTAGATAGGTAGGTAGGTAGGTAGATAAATAAGACAGACAGACAGACAGACAGACAGACAGACACATAGATAAAATAAAACCAGTACACTTTCTGGTTTGAAGTCATGCAGGCTTACAAAAACAACTCCAAGTGGTGAACCATTTCAGGCTGAGTGTCTTTTCCCTTCGGGGATTTCAGTTCCTTCAGCTCCCAGCGCTCTAGACTCTGATGTCTACACAGATATTAGAAGCTGTGCATGCCTACTCTTTAACTCCAGAAACTAAAATGCTCCAAAACCAAAATCTAGAGGTGAACTTTCTAATTGTTTTGTTTGGGAGCCAGCCTTGAACTCGCTCTACAGGGAAGGATACCTCCTCTGGAGGAGCAGGATCAGAGGCTTCAACAACTTGTCCAGTTCACATGGTGCTGAGGACCCTGAACGAGGTTCGTGAACGTTAGGTAAGCACTTTACCAAGGGAGCTACAGCCCCAGCTCCCAAATTTGGAATTTCTGGGCAATTCCGATTTTAGATTTTTGATGAGTATCATAGTTTGGGCTTCACTGTATTATGAAACACCATGGCAACTCTTATAAAAGCAGACATTTAATTGGGGCTGACTCATAGTTTCAGAGATGCAGTCCATTATCATGGTGGGAAGCATGACAGTGCAGTGCTGGAGGAGCACAGGGTTCTACATTTTGATCCAAAAGCAGCCATGAGGAGACTCTTTCCCGAGCTGGGCAGAGCTCAAGTAGAGAAAGCTCAAAGCCAACCCCACAGAGACAACACTTCCCCCAACAAGGCTATCCCTATTAGTGCCGCTCCCTATGGGCCAAGCATTCAAACACAATGTCTACAGAGGCCAAACCTATTCAAACCACAATGGGGGTTGCTCAACTCACGTTTTAACTATTACTTTAACACACATGGCCTCAGAGCTAGTTACAGTACCGCAGCAGTTACCAAGCGCTGCTATGGTCAATACGTTAAATTTCTACCACTTCCCTGGTGGCTGTGACACAGCACAAGCTGTCACATCAGTTTAGAATCCAACTATAAACATTTGTCTTCTCAGACTTCTAGGACATTACTGCAATGAGTATTACCTCTAAAACAAAAGCATCTTTCTTCCCATGAGAGAGGTCTAACTCTGTGACTTCATCAGAACTTTCCGACTGCGATCTTAAGAGTCTTGAGCGCTGTCTGGGCTCTGGGATGGGTGATCCTATCATCTCTTCACACACCTCCTGGAAGAGACGTAATTCCAGACACTCAATTCTTCGCTTTGCTTTAAAGCCTTACTTATACTCACACGCAGCTTCCTGGTAAGAGAAGATCCACGAGAGAACTCACTGAACTCTACAGCGTCATCTTTTGGGTCATAGAAGATATGGATATTTTCTTTTGTCTACAAAAGCAGGTTAACTGCCCAGGGTGTAACAAGGTCAGGTAACATGTAGTGCACAGACAGGGAGCACCCGGGAACATGTACTTCTACAGACTGTCCAGACGTGTGCCTGGGAAGCATTTGAAGTACAATTGGCTATAAAGATGCAAAGATTCTCCAGCAGAGGGCACTAGTCTTTCACAGCCTTTCTTCCCCAGCGCAACCCTTCAAGGCTCATGATAGTTAAATGTGAAAATAATTAGTGTGTGTATATGACAAGATAATACACACATATACAATAAATGTATGTACAGGCTGTATAATTAATTCATCATGCTAAATAATCTTCAACAGCAACAAAGCTGATCTTCTACACGCAGTGTATGATGTCATACTGCACAGATGTGTGTTTTAAACAGTCAACCTGGGCCACGATGTGTGAGCACAACAGGCAGAGAGAGCCTGCTGCTGCTGCTGCTGCTGCTGCTGCTGCTGCTGCTGCTGCTGCAGGAACCGCCTTTAAGGGTTATAATAGAGGTCTCCAAGACCGTGTGAAATGGTCACTGCTAGCATGTGCCTAAGAAAAGAGACCTGTGGAGTTCAGAGCCACTGCACACATCCAAGAGGGGGTTCAGTACAATTAACAAAAAGTGAGAAACAGTCGCAGCTCTGAGCTAGAAACTAAGTGAAGAAACCACGTAGGACAAGCACATCCCTCTGCAAGTACACACATTCACATACACATTGTGCTGCTGCCTCCCCATAAATACATAAAATAAAATAAAATGTATAGTTAATATTTCTATATTAAAAGGTGGGCATAGACTGACTGCTATACAAAATAAAAACCTGAAACTGTTATGGGCCAGCGGCCTAGCAGTCAACCTTGGCACTTTGTCAAACCATTTCTAAGATAAAGATAGTAATATGTTTAATTTCTGAAGTAAGGGAAGACATTGGAATAAAGTCCGCACATGTTGAAATTCTTAAAATCACAACAGACTTTCTTCTTTCTCAAAAACCTGAGTTGTATGAAAGGAAAAGCAGGTTTACTGGGAAAAGGAACTTAGTCTGCATTCTTACTAAGTACTGGTTTCCAAGGGGCTCTTAAGTCACCCCTCAATGTCCATGGGGCGCTGCTTCCACAACCCCATGGATATCAAAATAGGTGGATGCCCCAGTTGCCCAAGATGACACAGACTCTGCACATAACTTACACACAATTTGCTCTGTGTGCCTGCTTTATTTATTCTGTAGCAAAAGAGATCAAATCTAGGGCCAAGCACATGCTAGGACACTGTGCTGGGTTGAGCTACATGGCCAGACTTCCCTGTGTTTGTTAAGTCACCTCTACACTGCGTGAGGTAGAGCTGTGTGAACAGTTCTAGGCATGAAGATGCTCAGTAAGGATTTCTAGTGTTCAATCCTGGTCTCCCACAGGACCACCTTCCTTCACGGTGCCCTCCAGGCACTGCGTGCAGTGCTGCTGATGGTCTGCCACACGCTGTCTTCCCATTATGATGGAGTCAGACTTCTGCATCATGACTTTCTCTTCTGCGCTCAGCCAATCCCACACTGCCTCAAACCCACAACAATCCTGTCTCAGCTTCCCAACAGCTGAGATTCTAGATGTAAGTCAATACTCCAGCCAAAAAAGGGAGCATTTTAAACTACTTACATAGCCATTTTACAAGTATAGACTGAGAGGCTACTTACAGCTGGGGAGACCCTTCTAGAACAAGAAGAATGGCTGCAGTAGAGCTTTGCTTTACAGGCTGCGATGGGCAGGTATGTAGTGTCCCGTAAAGTCAAGCCCGTGAACACACGAGCATGTGCACACATACACACACCCGTGCACATGTGACCATGCACACACACAGACATGTGCACATGTGAACATGCACACACACATACACACAGAGAGACACGTGCACATGTGAGAAGTTAAGACCTGGAAGGAGGCCTGCCCTGTGGACACTAGGTAAGGGAAGGCCTCCTCAAACAGGAGACAGTACAGTCCTTTAAACAAGCACAGTAAGGAGTGAAGAGCACCCATGCTCAAAGGAAAACACCCTCCACATACCCTCCACCCCGCCAGTGGCTGGTGCACTTCCTGTGCAGGCCTCAGTCACTCACCGGGGGGGCCTCAGTCACTCACCGGGGGGTTGATCTCATACAGTTCTTTGTTTTTTGCAATCGTGTCGTTTATTTTCTTCTGCATATGGGAGATGTGCTGCTCATAGGAGCCATCATTAGGGGTCTTCCCAGCAATCTGGATACCACCAGGCGTTGGTAAGGCTGCTAAGTAGACCCCTGTGGCCGACTTGTGAAAATAACAGGGGTATAATCAGACAGAACACCAAACAGCAATGGCTTTACGTTTCCTGTCTAGAAATGTGCACTTTGCTCTGTACAAAACACACATGGCTAGGCCACGTCCGCAAGAACATTCAAAAACTCTCTGCCAACAGGGTTGATGTGCTCTGGGGGTTCCTAAGTGATGGTGACAGCTCTGAAAGGGGACCTCTAACTACATGACAGCACAACCAGCTATAACTTCTAAAGCCGTACCTCACACTTATACAAGAAGAGAGAGAGAGAGAGAGAGAGAGAGAGAGAGAGAGAGAGAGAGAGAGAGAGAAAGAAAGAAGGGGGGAGGGGAGGCTGAATTCTGAGAACTGTCCAGGAGAATGTGATCTCCCAGGCAAGCCTGAGCTTCAGTGTGACTTCCAGGCCTGCCTGGGCTATAGGATGAAGCTGTCTCTTAGAATACATTAAATAAATAAAACTAACTTGAAACCAGATATCCCTTAGCAAAAGGAAAAATTGCTACAACAGCTTTGCCACCAATGAGTAGGCAGTCTGCCTATAGAAGGGCCACCGTGGCAAACAGCTGTGGTCAAGTACGGAAAGGACGTGGTGACAGAGGCAGGCTCATCTGTCCACCTCATTCACCCACCTTACTACATTGCACCAACAACTTACGTGACACACAGTGACAATTTCTCACTTTACATCAGTCAGTAGACATTATCAGTATTGGAAAATTATGGGAAAGACAAAACAAGACAAAATATGTGTGTGTGTGTGTGTGTGTGTGTGCAAAATGTAAAGAAACCTAAGCATAAAGGTGGTGTGGCAGCACATGCCTGTAATTCCAGCTCTTAAGAGGATCAGAAATTCAAGACCAGCCTCAGCTACATAACAAGTTCAAGACCAGCCTCAGCTACATAACAAGTTCAAGACTAGCCTCAGCTACATAACAAGTTCAAGACCAGCCTGGCTATGTAAAACTCTGTCTCAAAAAGAGCAAACCCAGGGCTGGCAAAGTGGCACGTAAAGGGACCCTCTGCAGAACCTGATGGCCTGAGTCCCATCCATGGACCTACATGGTGAAAGGGGAGAAGTGACTCCCACAGGTTGTCCTATGGTCCCAACATGTGCACCATAGTCTGTGCACCATGGTGCATTCATGTCTACAAATAAATGTGAAACACTAAGAGAAGAAGAAGAAGCATTCGAGTGGCACTATGGGAGCCGAGGGGAGGTGGCACTCTCAATCTTGGATGCTTGCTTGTATATTTGATGTGAAACCCATGAACTGTCAGGTTTTTGTCATTCTAAAATGACGTCTGCACAGTGGCTGAGACTGGCCCTTGGCAGCACTTCCGTAACTTCATAACAGAGCCATAACACAGCTCCTTATGTCAACAACTAAGACGCCCTAACAAGCCTTAGCATCACCTAACTTTGCTAAGACACTGATGACACACCAGCCTGGAGCTGCAGAACCAGATGGGTCTGGATTTGAAACCACTGTCAGCACATATGACCCCATCTCTGGAATGACCCCATGGCAGCACTGTCCTCTCCTCTTAAGTGACATCTAGCAAGGGACTCTCCTGTCAGCTACCACAAAAGCTCTCCTTCAGAACGGAGATTTTGGCACGCACAGTGCAGTGGCACAGATAATGGCAGGTGGCTGTAAGCGGCATCACCAGGGAGCATGAGAACATTGTCTGGAGCAGGCCTGAGGTCACATCAATGCCATAAACTATTCCACTCACCACAATCACAGAATTATCTCCTACATACAAAAACATAGAGCTGAGCATGGTGGTGCATACCTCCAGATCCAGTACTCAGCAGGCTGAGGCAGAAGGACCATGACCTCAAGGCATGCATTCATTAGGAAGAACCTTGCCTCAAAATCTAAAGAAGTTAAATAAAATTTACATACTTGGCCTAATAAAAAGAGGAAGTAAAACAGAAAACAAATTTGCATTTTAACTATAAATTTATAGAGAGAAAAAGACTAGAATGTCTATAGATTTTATAAATTAAATATCTCTATATGTCATGAAAAGATGACATATGAAATACAATTTGAAATCTGCCAACACATTGATGAAAATCCTATGACTGTCAATAGCCCAATAATAGAGTCCAAATCAGTGGTTTCAACTCAACAAACTAGGAATGATAGACAGATCCCTTAACACTATGCAAAAGCAAACCACCAGACTCCTTCCTAAAACTTCCAGCGGTTGAACGCTTCATGTCTGTAGCTAAGTCTTCTACTTTTGTGTACTCAGTCCTTTGAGACAGGGTCTTGCTCTGCAGTCTAGGCAGGCCTTGCTCTCCTGACCACTGTCTCAGATCCTAGGTGCCGGACGAGGAGGATGCACGACCACATCTGGTTATCCTATCTCCTACATAACCCTCTGAATCCACATCTGGTTATCCTATCTCCTACATAACCCTCTGAATCCCACACAACGCTCTCCAGCGTGTGAGCTGACAAAAGCCTCTCTACTCACCGCTAAGCCCATCAGCATGTTCTCGCCCACCGTGATTTGAATTCTCAGTCCAAACAAAGCATTCATTCCTTTGAGTTTGAGCTTGTTCATCAGCTGGGTGTGTACTTCATATTCCATAAATGGCAAGAGATTACTGATGGCTGTGGCGTTGGCTTCTGCCTGTGCTTTCTTTTTTAACCGACATAACCTACGAAGGAGAATCACTCTGTAAGTGCACTGTATCCTTGGTACTGTCCAAGGAATGTCCAGATGGGGATGGTTTACTGGACGAGCTCTCATTAGGATGTGTGAGGTTGTGGGTCCGATCTCCAGCACCACTAAGAACAGACTCTCTAAAAGCATGCTTAGAAACCCACTAGGCTCAAACAGATCTGTTACACTAGAACCTGTTGCTTTGCCATTTCTGTCCCTAGGTGTTTCTTTACTAGACGTTCAAATAAGTAGAAATTAAAAACCTCAGAATCTCTAGAAATGCATTAGTTGGTCAGAATCACTACACAAATTAAAAATCTTAGGTTCCAGGGCTAGAGATGGTTCAGCAGTTAAGAGCACTGGCTGTTTTTCCAGAAACCAGAGTCCAAGTCACAGTACCCAGATGGCAGCTCACACTCATCTCTAACTCCAGTTCTAGGGGATCTGATGTCCTCTTTTGGTCACCAGTGTGAACATGGTGTACACAATACATGCATGTAGGCAAAAGACCACCCAGAGCTATAGGATGGGTGAAAGCAGAGAGAAATGTTAGCTCAAGTACACAAATTATCGGAACCTCTGTTATGCAAGTGAAGGCTTCCTGAGAGCACAGATCACCACAGCACGCGCGCAACAGAAAACACCTGCAGATAAAATGTTTCCAACATAAAAATAAATACATTGGGGTTGGGGATTTAGCTCAGTGGTAGAGCGCTTGCCTAGCAAGCACAACGCCCTGGGTTCGGTCTCCAGCTCCGAAAAAAATAAATAAATAAATAAAAATAAATACATTTCCAAACAAAAACAAATATTTATCATCAACAGACCATCAGAAAATACTCAAGGATATACTTCTGGGGAGGGGAGGTGATCCCAAATGGAAGCAGAGGACAGAAGAAGAAAAACACTAAATAGAATAAAATATATTTCAGAACAAAACTCAATATAACTTTGGAATTAATCTGATGTGTAAAAGAGGATAAAATAAACAATTCACAGACAGGACATGAACAGGCAAGAGGTGCTATTGACATACAAAGACATGATCAGGGGACTGTCAATTCAACTGGAGCGATAGGAGACCTCTACTGCTCATCATATTAGGGTGTGGAGCAGAGGCCTGCAGCTCTGAAGCTCAGGAACAGGATTTTACACTAGATTTAGAAATATGAGACTCGCAGGCACTTCAACTCCAGCAGATCTGACGCTCTCACCAAACATACATGCAGGAGGAACACCAGTGCAGGTTAAGACAATACAGAACAACTCAGCTGGAAGGTGGTGGCAGTCGCCTTCAATCCCAGTACTCCAGAGGCAAAGGCAAGAGGATCTCTGTGAGTTCAAGGCCAGCCTGGTCTATAGAACACGATCCAGGGCAGCCGAGACTACACAGAGAAATTGTGTCTCGAAAACAAAAACAAAAACAAAAACAGACTCTGTGTGACACTGAATCAAAGGAGTCTCAGGAGAAAAGGACCACGCATGTCACTACTGCTTAAGTTTCAAGGTGCGGACAGAAGCACCCGAGGGTCAGGACACCCGAGGGTCAGGAAGCCTGGCAGCGGCTGGGGAACTGGACACTTGAAGCTCTCTGCTGCACTGTCGCACTCCCAGTGCCCTACCCCAGTGGTGACAGCTGAGTTTTGCATGAGGGAAGCATTGTACTTTAAAAGAAAACAAACAAACACAGACTCAAAACCCTCCCTGTTCCAGCATATTTGAGAGGTCTCTAAAGCAGCTGATACTTAGCCATACTCCAAACTAGTACACAAACCCCCTCGTAACAAACACATCTCCAGCAGAACTGAAATGATAGAAGGTTCTGTAGTACAAACTTGAGTGATAGAGAGAGTGCTTTTCTGTCAGCTGTGGACGGTAAATACAAGATTCAAGCAGAGTTGCCCAGTCGGTTCAGGATCAAACATGTAAGAAATAATGTATATCGTTCAAGTTTATGTCTCCATACCTCATGGTTTTTCAAGGACACCATATTCAGTTGTCACAAACATACCTTGCCTGAATAAGACAGCCTTTTCCGACAACCACTGCATCTGTGGGCAGATCTATAGTTGTAAAGAGAACGTCAGGGACTTTTTGTCTCCTGCAGTTGTAGCAGTGGGTGAGGTGAGCTGGGAACGGCATGTTCAGTTCATCGTATGGTATATGGCAGAACCCGCAGCCCACGGGCAAATTCTCCTCAATCCTACAGAAATACATTTTAAAAGTAAGAAGGCACTCTATTCAGGGTCCAATACCTATTCACCCTCAAAAAAAAAAAAAAGAGAGCAAACAAAAGTCAGAGGTACTTCTAAAATACTTGGGACATTTCACAGATGCAACCCTAATTAAATTCAGGATTCTGTCCCCCAAAAAGCCATAAAGCAGAAGAGGGACCTGTGAGGGAGAAGTGTTTCAGTGGGAGCGAGAGGGTGAAGAGACAGTACTGGAGGGCAAAGTGACCAACATACAGAAAACACATGTGTGGAATCACCAAAGACTAAAAAGGAACTGGAAGAAAGTTGTAACACAAGGAAAAAGAAAACCCAGTAAGTTAGAACAAGGTATCCATTGAAAGTCCTAATTTCTAGTAACAACATTCCTGAAGGGCCAAAAGAGCTACTTCATAAGACATGCACATTACAAATAAACCAACAGTGAGCACCAAGGACCGCCCACTCAGTGCAAGCTGAGACTGGCAGTTCAACAGTGTGA